>NC_069129.1:68887391-69187391 GCF_026914265.1 Mya arenaria | reverse complement strand
TGATGTCTAAATAATGTTTTTGCTACTGTGTAATGTTTCAATATATCATAATGGCACGTCTACATGTTAAGATAATGTGGGTTTCTCTGATTTTAATTTTCGAATCAGTTGCGACGCATGCTATTGCGAAGCGCTATTTCTTTGTCCAATGGACTATAAAAATGCAGAAACCACATATTTCACACGGTATTTAGGGAAACGCCACGAGAGCCTAATTGCATAAAGCCCCAATTTCGGTGACATTTTCAACAACCATTAGCGCAGATAAATGCCTGGCATCAGCGCGACAAAACGCGCGGACAATTGTTGTTTGAGAAAATTGACACTAATTTATACTGAAGCAGAAAATTCAGCGCCCAGAAAATTTTGAAAATCATTTAAGTTTGTTACCTTGACAAAGCATGCAAGACCATGTTACGATCCTTAAACCTCTTTAAAGGGGCCACTCAACAGATTGAATCGTTTCTGTAATATCAATAATTTATTGTTCATTGCCGCATGACACTGTTTTTGATACCGTATCATGGAAATGGCCTAATATTCGCGGGGATCTCATTAGATCAAAAGACTGAGGATTTAAATCAATACAGCTCCCTCCTTACAGAATTAGGAGCTGATCGCGCTTTAATGAGGTCCCTTGTTTAGTTGAACAAAGAGTCTTGAACAAATCCTAAAATCAATAGCTCGTGCCAGCACGTGCGCACGCGACGTGGATTTCGCAGTATTCTGAATTTCTTCTAATCAGTCTCTTTGTTATTCATACATTATTGGAGAAAGTATTTATTATCCTGAAATAATGATGGGAAACCTTTATGTCCCCACGGGAAGTCAATACGTTCTAATTATATTATTGATGACTATTACTAGTAGTCAGAGATTGAATTTCTGATCCCTTTATGTCGTGATTGTCTAAAACTGCCGGCGGTGACAGGTAATGAACAAAATTAAAACAGCCTCCCCTTTAAGACCATAAAAAAGTTCAAACATGGTAGTTACATGCTTTTTAGCTTTAGTGTCTATGCACAGAAAAGGTTCTTAAAAAACACAAAAAAGCTCAAACTCCCATTGCAACTATTACTTTTGGCGCTATCAGCATTTTTATGCTGTTGTTCTTACTCAGTTTATATTTGAATGAATATTCTTCATTTGGTCCGTTTGTCGACGTATTCGTATCATGTTCTGTCTGACATGTTTACTGGTACAAAAAGGAGAAAAACGGCCCTTAAAGTGTTATAAAACATTTTGATACCACCAAAAGATAAAACAAAATCTACCAGTACATTTTCCACAAATCGCAGAAATAACATAAAAATAAGTTACAAATAAGACGACGGCTCATCTTTTAAGATTGATGGTAATTTTGATGACGGTTTGCTCTGCTTTTATTGATGTCATTTCTATTTATTTCATATTTTCTATTTATAGTACAACTACACGATGGCGAGCATGAACCCGGCACGGACGTTTGGACCCGCTCTCGTACAGAACAACTGGGCCAACCACTGGGTACGTTTTAACTTTTTAAATCACGCATTAACTTTTCCATAGGAGCACCCATTTAAACATATGCGAGCTGAGTGTTATATTGGTAGAGTTTGTTTTCATCACTTTAGACCTTCATTTTGCGCTGATGAGTTTAAAAAAAAAAGTTCTACACATATCTACATTAACCAAAATAATCAATTCATACTTCTGTTTACAATGGTTTTAACAAGACGGTTCGATTACAGCCTGACGTTAGCTGGCTTAATGGTTCATTTATAATGAAAATCATTATCTGATTAGCACTGCAACATTTGGTCAACCCTTTTCTCGACACCCTGGTCCCCTGCAGCAGCTGTTTTCCCTTACTTGATAGCTGTGTTAAGATAAAATTCCCTTTGAACTCGTATAATTATGTTTGAATTTCGTAGAGTATAAAACCAAGATATGGTTTCAGATTTCAAATTTCAATTGAAGACTTTTCTTTTGTTACAAAAACATTACACTTTTTGGGGAATTAGATCTAAAACAATGCCGAACAGATGAAAGGAAGGCTATGGGCATATTGATTTGTAATTAAGATGGTCAAATGTTTAATCTACTCACATACGTATCGGCTTATCAAAGAAACATTTCACGGTTGATGCTAAATCCCGTTCTGATAGTGCTACCTGAGAAGTCCCATGTGAGCGCTCAATGCGGGTTTGATAAACCTCGCCCCTGTGTATTGTAAAAACAGACCTGCAGACACATTCCAGACGCGAATGTTTATGATAGGATGACGGATGGAGGGCTTACAATAAACATAGTTGTAAATATGAACTCTCCCCTGGCCACTCAGTAGAAGGCTGCACCGTCGGCCATGTGGCGGGGCTGGCGGGCCATGTGGTTTGGTTTCACATTCACACGCCCTGTTTCAAGCATGTGTGAGATATGTTTAGCTTTCCTCGTTTCTAATTTTATAAATCTACAAGTGCTATTGACTTGACATTGAAACATAATCCTTTCCTGCTTTCTAAACAAGCACTTATTAGCAGAACTTGTAACATCCATGTCTAAATTCGAGACAGTTAAGGGCTTCGTCCTTGACGCTTTACAAAGTACGAAACACATGGTCAGTAAAAGTCTTAGTATAGTGTTACAATATTCACGTAATCAAAATCTGAAACCTGATCATGTAATATTTAGTCTCAGATTTCACAGATACAACTCAAGCCCTGACACACAGATGGCACACTCATGGCACCTCAATCACTCGCGCATCCAGAAGCCATGCGCGGCGGCAGCGCTGCCACTTGCACCTTTATCTCGGCGTTATCTCGCTAATTAGGGAATCGTGACATTTCTAACAGATTACCCAGCCATTCCTGTTAATTGATATTTTATTGATCAAGATAGTTGACTTGCTTTCTGTTTATATTTTCGAGAAATGGTAATATTCCGGATGTTCTTTACGTTGCACTTTTCTGTAGCAAAAATCGGTGAAACACCGTGGTATCAAAGAGAATGTTTTGGCAAAAGCCGCAATATTTTTCCTCAATATTATGGGTTTTTTTCATCGCTGTTTCTTTTCATTTGATCATAATAACGCACACCGAGGGCACCTGGTGTTCCCTGTGATGTCTAAAGTTAATAATAAGTGGCGAAGCGGTATTCTTCTTCTTCCCCACTTGATTCATGTATGACATCTGGGTCTCTTGTTCAATTTACGATAGCTTTCTGCAAATATGTTTGCTTTATTCATTTTAATTGTCTAACTATCTCTAAAATTGTCTATAAATATATGTTTAAAATATTTTCATCACTCAAACTTGACCGTATTGAGGTTGAACCCCAGCGTGTTTCCTGCACAAATCTTATTTCAGTCATTAAACCACAAGCACCACTTGAGCAAATGGAACGATTTTCTTTTGATTAGCGCCATCTTTACTATCAAATAAACTTCATGGGTTATAGGGTTACGCTGAATTCAGGCAATAACATTCTCGTTGGTAACTTATTCCGTTATCGCTGAATTATCAACGTAATGATTCTCAAACTGAGATTGGGAACTTAAACGTATCTAGAACTCGAGAATTTCTGAATCTTGCAGGAATTCACGGAAAGCCTCTTTGATCGCGTATATAATGCTGTTATAATGAAACAGGGTGTGTGCCAATATAGCAAATATTGTTTTCGCTTCATTGCAAATGAGCTACGCGTTTGACATTTATCATTTTTCAGGGTTTGCAGTAATTTAGAAATTTGGAAAAAGGCAGTACACCATTCTTCTAGCAAGAAAAAAGAAAAATTAGTAGCTTGATATATCCCATATATATGTGACAGGAATGGTAGCCCTCGTTCCCTAATGACAGATTGAAACTGTCCAAATTTAAGGCTATGCTGGTAAAACAATCCCCACACCCCACCTCTACCTTTGGCAAACACAATCTGGAAATCCCATTACAATCTGTATGATTTCTGGTGGTAACATTTTTGCAAGGTATATATGGAAAACATTGGCCATCAATGTAATCAGAAATAGTAAAAAATCTTCTTCCCATTCGGGCAACCTGTTGGCCAGTGCATGTTCTGGATGAGTCAGCCTGATTGATTTCAAATGATAAGATTTTCATTTAGATTTATTCCATGATATTTTGCCATTTATTTATTTGGCCGCCAATCTGGAGAACGATAAGAATTTTGTTCCAAGATAAGTTGCATCTATGTTTGTTGTTCTTGTTTGACTGAAATGTATCAGTTGAGAATATTCAACGTTTGCAGTTTCATCGAGAAGGGATTTTATTGTAATGAAGTATCCAATTTGATTAATGACAATGTTGCCCGCGTTCGTTAGGAAAATTATTGTCTCCGTGGCTAGGGGTCTTTTATGTCATAAATTAAATTACAGCCTTGTACAACATCAATAAAACCAGTGGGCCTTATTATGCGCTTCAGCCCCCGTGTCCCTGTCGGGGGTCGTTTTTATGCCGATTGTTGATGATTACTCACGTCGGGGTCTTTATTGGAAACATGTGATGGGGGGAAGTTGCTGATCCCTTTCTTAAAATAACCGAAATATGTAGTTCTCTGTCCTTCATGCGCATTATGGTGAATGTGGTGTATACTTTAATAACCAGTTAAGCTTCAAAGGATGACATTTAGAAACATATTGCATTTCTTGTCGGCACTTGACATTTATGCGGTGAATTCCTGGTTGCGTTGAGTTACTTCAATAATACTTTAATTACAATGATCTTTGCTTTGCTTCATTCTCGAGTGCTGTGTTTACGTCCAATTACTGTGACAGTTTCATCAATGCTCGAGAAAATTGTTTATTTCTCCAGCGCACGTGTGCATGCGCTATCAAATCAAGGTCAATCAGAGCTTGGAGTTTTTGGGCCAATCTGAGGCAATGATCGTGAGGAGACGCCAATGAAAACCAGATGTATTCCCGGAAAAAGTCCCTAACTGCCGCCACACATGCCTCATGTATACCTTTGTGCCGCTTGGAATGTTGATATGGGCCTGGGGTTTGACATAGATAGTCAGAAAAAGGTTCACCGCGGGGTCGATGCCAACCATTTATCCATTCTCGTGTCATGTGGGTCCATATTTAATATAACTATTCAAAAATATTCACGTTTCATTGCTTATCCCGAAAACGACAAGTAAATGTTAAGATTAATTTCGTTCTGAAGTGCTTGACACGAGTTATCTGGAGTTAGCAAACATATCTCATTCGTTAATTTAATCGCTTTTTGAACAGAAAACGCTAATTTATGGACGTTACGAAGTTCACTTTATTGCCCTGCGGTAACCAAGGTTTCACTAAAACTGCTACAAAACGATCGTTACCATAACAATGCTCTTTCCGTCTAATTTGAAATACCGGAACGGAATCCCGCTGCATTTTTGTGTGGATAAAAGAGTACTCTTTAAACGCTTTTTCAAACGCTACTCCGCTGTTTTGTTCTCTCGTTCGCGCCATTATCATTACCCCACAATATTATCGAATCCTATTATCAGTATGAAACCTGCCAAAATGTCAGGAGTGTTACGTATTGTAATTGCCAAGAATATTTTGATGTAAAGATAACAGACCCACACGGATTATAATTATATATATATATATAAATGCAAATATTAATAATGTCTGAACCACTTTATTTTCATTAGTTAATTTATTTCGATATACATACTTTCATTCTATAATCACGTATACGCATTCCTCAACATCAAACGTATTAAATGAATTGTCGGTAAAACCCTTACCTACTTTAAAAGTTTCACAGCGGAAGCGATGTGCCCTTAGTATCTGATAAAAAAATCAGAGTTATGCGTGATAACAACTTCATAGACTCGGCTGTAGCGATGTGATTTCTTACAACATAATCATCTTTACCGTTGAAGTTTCAAAACAAAATGTTTATTTAGAAATACCGAAGCGTGAATACGTTCAGGTAATCATAAACGTGCCCATCTGTTGATGCTGACAACATTTTTAGTTGCATTTTTTTCTGATAGATAATTACAAAATTGTCTGGAAGCTATGGCTTTTACTGAAAATTCGGGCATGAAATCATCCAGAACAGCCGGATTTTGTGGCTTGAAATTAGATTAAAGTGGATGAACCCTAGCGGTGTTTATGTACGATAAACTTGCTGTTACTACCAAAGCAGTTCCGAGCGGGTAAAACAAGTATTTATTTCAGTCGTTTGCCAGAATATAGACCTGTTTCGAGCAAAAACCAACTCAATATACCCAGCAAATGGTTGACTGCGGATATTACCATTATTTATCGCCCCATACTCTGACCATTATTTATCGCCCCATACTCTGAAAAATCGCGAACTATTTCGAAATTAACAAAAATGACAACAAGTGACCTTTTCGTGGTAAAATAATTGTCGCTTTATGACATTAGGAATGTGTGTCATGCGACGAAGGTCCCATAAATAAAACAGTTCAATTTGTCGACATTCCTAGGTACTACATTTTGTAAACAAACATGACCTTGTTCTGATTATTAATAAACGCTTCGCATCCACATAAGCGCCACAATAATGCGTGGTGAAGACATTATCAATGAAATTTATGTGTGAATATGAACATCTTGACACGCAATTTATTTGCTTGTCAAATAAGGGCAACTGCGGGTCTGAGTGACCGGTTTTCTTGACCTGTATATACTCTTCCATTGAGTCATTCTGAGTTCAAATGGACTTATTTTACACGTCTGATTTTCATACATTAAAATAACAACTTTAAACACAATCAGCAGATCGTCGAAACATTGCCAAACAGTGCGAAAATGACAAATGACCACTTGGCAGTCCAGTAACGTAGCATTTACGTAACCGTTGCACGTTAGCTGACTCTCCCATGTTCCGTTACGTAGCACACAAACAGTGATTTATCTTCAAATCTGCTTAAGTGCGTCCTTTGGATTCGCATACTTACATGAGCAAAAACAGAGTCACAGGCGTATATTTATGTTGAAGATGTTTAAGAATAATGAGTCTTTTATATGATAGGACTTTGGATGCAAATGAAAATAATCATTACAGACGTTCATTATGCAGATGACTTAACGTCTTTTTCTCTGTACGATCAGGTGTACTGGGTTGGTCCAATCATCGGCGGGCTGGTTGCTGCCCTCGTATACGAGTACGTGTTCGCCGCCGGCGCCTCCTTCAGCAGAACCAGGAAATTCGTCCTCAAGCACCGCAAGCCCGCTGACAAACCCAAGAAACAGAAGAACACGGACGAGCTGAACAGCAGCAAGGCTGGACTCATCGAGGTAATGCTGATGACTTACTTGGAGTTCATTTAAGGAATGAATTGCGGGGTTGATGTCATTATCGGGGTATGAACGCAATTGGGTTGGTCAATGTGTGTGGAGTCCGAAGGACTCCACGTGTACTTTGACCAACCCAATTGCGTTCATATCCCCGATAATGACATCAACCCCGCAATTCATTCCTTATATTTACACCAATAGTTCACTATTTCATTCAAGAATTGTTAAAAAAAACTTTCAGTAATCCGTTCTTACCCATTCTGTAAAAAGAACGTCCCGGAAACATTTTTTTCAAATGACGTCACAGAACGCGGGAAAAGATCAACCACTTGAAATCAGCGTGTACTTCTGTATTGCTAACTTTGAACGACGTTAAGGGGGATAAGTCACCTTCATTTGAAATTAAAAATTGTTTAAATTGCATACTTTCATGTAATACATGTATATTCAATGCAATTCATGAATTGGGTCATAACAAAATGACTAATATGATTTGTTCTTGTGTTATCTTGTGGTGCATCGTAACACAATTATACTCATGCAACTGTTTCCCTGCAGGTCCCCACAACAGACAACGAGGGCGACGCCGTGCTGGAGATGGAGAAAATCGAAGAGGAGAAAAAGGATGAAGAGCCAGCAACAGCGGAGTCAGAGGTCAAGGCCGAGTAGAAACCACGTGACCAGTTGTTGCGAAATGCGCATGCGCACAACCACCTCATGACATAGATTAGATAGGAACTGTTTGAAAGCCTGAAGTAATATATGGGTTTGGTTGCGAACTTGTATTGAAGTTTATTGAGATGGAATCATCTGGAATGAAATTTCATTTTACTTAAATTGAGCATTCAGATATTATTCGATTGTAACCTCGTAATAGCGATTTGTTTCCTTTTGCCAGTTATATATTCAAGCATTAATTCTTAACATAAGCCAGTATTACTTTTACTGAATATGGTGTAGAAAATAATGAATGGAGATTGGTTATTGGTGCATAGTATTTACATACTTACATAAACCATTATCACCTCATTATCATCATCGTCATCATCATCATCATTACTTTTTGTCATCTCCTTACTTCAACACGTTTGCATTTGTCACATATTTAAAAAGGCAAACACTACCAGGAAATAAGTACTACATATTTGGCAGCTGTTTTGGGCACAGAACTGCACGTTTTGTTCGGCAAGTGAATGTCAGATTGGGTGAGGAGTCCATGATCAAAGAATGCCTTACATTTTGTGTGTTTGTTTTTGTTTTAGTATAATTCATTCTCATTACCAAAAAATGGTTAACAAAAATGTCACCAACTGTCCTGTGCAAATGAATCATTTTCGGTTCGTCATATTTCATTTACTGTATAGCGCACCAAAGTCATTATTATATTATGTGTATTATTTTGTATATACCATATTATTTAATATAATTCTACATACTTATATGCTTTAAAAAAAATACGTTTTCACTAAGTATTAAATTTTGGGAATGATTTAAAAAAAAAATGCGAACAAATAAGATGTATGTCCTCCAACAGTTTATTATTATTTTTATTATACTAGTCAATATTTTTCTCATCTTTCCTGGCTTAGAACATGTACTTTTATCGTCTTTTTTATTAGGTTTTTCTTTAGACTGTACGATTATTTATATATTCTGCTGCAGAATACAATGATTTTGATATCTAAGTGTTCAATAAACGAAACGAAATGAAATATTCTGATTTGTGTGTGTTTTTTAGCTCACCCAAATACGAAATGCTAACAGCTATATATTGTGATCGATTAATGCCCAACATCTGTTTTCCGTCGTCAAGCGTTAACATTTTGAATCTCTTGTCTGAAACACCATGGCATGGGCCAGATCCATGATACTCGGTATGCAGCCTCAGGTATTGGTCCTTCACCAAGTTCGTTCAAAGTATGCCTCTTGGGAGAAAATAGCCCAGCCCCAGGGATCTTAGGTTTTCTTTATACTTATATAGAAAGTCTTCGAAAATACTCTCTGAATCTGCAAAGCCCAGACCCTTGATATCCTGTAGTGTTCATTTTCCAACAGCTTAAATAATCACTGACTAGTTGACTAGTCAATTTAATCAGGTGAACGATATAGGGCCAGTTTGACCGTCTTGTTCATTATTATTGAAAATCGCATCACAGGGTAGTTTATTTTCTGTTCCTGCTAGGAATAAAATCGACTTTGAGCTACAATCCAATGTATAGAGATGAAGAACACTTTTTCCGAATGTGGGCTGTTCACAAAAGCCTTGGACATATCCACCAATGTTCGATTCATTATTGTTGAAAATAACTTCACCTGCAATCCGGGAGAACAAAAGATGGACAAGAATGGACAGAAGAAAAAGAAAGTTTATTCAAATAAGTATATCACACAATTCATATTTGAACATGACCCGTGACCGAATTCAATGTAATACAATGACTTATATATACATGTATGGTGAAAAAGATTAATTAACTCTTTTTAATTTATTATATTCATCTCACAGATATAACAACTATATCTATAGAATTAAACACAATTCTCTTAAAATATCAATTATGAGTTGTACCGTAACTGTATTATTAGTTACACTGTTAGTAGCTTGGGGGTGTATATCACATACCCCCCTAGCTACTAACAGTGTAACGAATATATCTCACCGAGTACTTTTAATAATAAGATTATATTAAGATAATAACGTACAGTAGTTTGGGGTATTCCGGATCAGTAACAACCTTTTCGCGTGTTTTTAGTTCAAATCCATTGGTATGAATTTTTTTTTTATATATAACATGAAAGACAAATTATTCCTAAGTTGAACCAAACTTGTTTGTAACAAAATGTTACGGCTTTTATTGATATTTACACGCTTGAATAACCTTACCAATTTTGGTTACTTCCGGTTCACCTTGGGCAGTTTCGGATCAAAGTATGGGTGTTCTCAAAGTAGTTATAAAACTTTGTCAAAGGGTTACACTTCACTAAATTAGAAGTATATAATGTGTTTCACATTGAATTAAGAAGTTGTGGCATACATTAGTACCAGTTAATCAATGTATTCCTATATATGCCTTGTGGACATGCCATATTCAAATTTAACAAAAGGGGCATTTTAAAAGAGAACAATGATTTAACTAGATTGTATTTTAAACATACATGCTAGCATTAAATAACAAACTAACACAACTTTAGAACATGCATTCATTAAGATTCCAGTTATAAGACAGGAATTAACAAATACTCACACTCATAACATCACAAACCAGGTATACAAAACCAATATTTACACTTATAACATCACATACCAGGTATAAACAACAATAAAAGTTTGACTAGACTTATAAAATCACATTTTTAAAGCACTTGAAGATTTTACCCCGTATCATCAAGCATCAATCAACAAATACTCACACTTATAACATCACATACCAGGTGTACAAAACGAATCAAAGTTTGACTAGACTTATATAAAAAAAAATCACATTTAAAAAACATGATTACACACTTGGAAGATTTTAACCTGTATCATTAAGCATCAATTAAACAACTGTTCTTTTCACTTAATAAATGACACGTTCATAGCTGAACCTTCTTGCATTGTTTCCAATGCTGAGCGCAACAGGGAGACAGACATTTCAAATGTTCTTGATGGACACGAGATGAAATAGGAGCATGGGATAACAGCACCCCCTCCTTTCTCGTTAAGTGCTGGCCAGGGAGGAAAGCTTAGACACGGTTCACCAGTTGTAATGGCGTAAATACTTCCCTCCTCGTCAAGAACTATTCTGAAAAACCCTGCTAATGTTCTTGGTACATGACCAATGGGAAGGCCGGCAATGTCGGATAATTTCAATTGTCTACTTTGGTCTGTAACCATGTCATGAATATGTTCATTAAATGTCTCAAGGTTTGGCAGCCACAAAATACATGCCTCTTTGTCTACGATGTTAGTGTATTCACAGTCCACCCTAAGTTTAGTAGGCGGATCCGTAATAGGTGGCTTGATCTTGTAGACATGGTATCCCTTAATAACACTTTTCTCCAACACAATGGTCTTCAGCAAAGTAGCATCAGTTGTGCCTGAAGGACCAGGAACTGGCTCACTGGTTTTTACCTGAAACAGAAAGTATTTATTGATCAAAATTAAATGAGGTATATTCACTAAATTTTATGTTTTTAGTAGGAAATTGAATTTGAATATCACAAAACAGGATACGTGTATTTGTTTTTAAGATTCACTATATTTACAAATGTACATGTATATCAATTTCAAGGCAGTTACAGATGAACAAAATATTAATGTGCAAGATGTACTGGTAATTATTAGAAACATCAACTAAATCAACTTCTCCAGAAAGCCGCCTGTGTAAATAACCATAGGATACACCATAAAGTTCTGAAGATTTTCTTATAGACTTTACCTTTTTCGATTGCGATAACGGCTCGCCTACATCTCAGGGCTTTCCCGGGGGATCCACTTTGGTATTTCTTTTTAATACATTTAGCTTTCTTCACAGCTGGGCTTTGATGTTTTGGTTTTCCCATTTCTGAAAATAACAATTCAACTAAATTAAATGTATTTCAAGACACAAGACTAAGTTCAAGTAAATAAGTTGTTTTTTAAAGCTTAAAATTTTCAATCCAATGTTCCATTAAACAAAACTATCATAGATATATCCTGGATATGTCAAAATGATCATTCAAATAATTCACTTGAACATTAAAATGAAAATAAGCATAAATATTCAATTTCTTTTGAAAAATACAACCCATAAAAGCTGTTTGACAGCTCAAAATACATTTGAGAAAATCCCCCATTGAGTATCAATTTGGGAGTCACGTGATCCGTAACTGAACGATCAATATCATATCATAACATGTGGCAATTTACACAGGCGGCCGATATAATATTGGCTTATTTTGGGTCATAAAGGACATATTTGTGAACATTTTGATGTATAAATATGATGCATTTAAACAATACTTACTGGTAAGACTCCGATGTTTTCATTGAAACGCCATAATTTTCCCGTACTTTTTAAAGAGCGAGTGCGCATGTCCGATTGTCTGACACAAAAAATAGGTCACGAAAGTCGCAATTTGTAAACAAATAATTGTTTGAATTCTTTAAAAAGGTTAACTCTTCCAATATCAACTAACTGTTTAGGACAATTTTTATTACACTTTTCATAATTGATTGTTTTCACCTGCTTTGATCCGGAACTAACCCAGATCCGGAATACCCCAAACAACTGTTTTTGTTTTGAAAATATTCGGTAACGCTTAAATGTTGCCTCAAAATTATATTTTAAGAAAAACAAAAAGTTTATGTAATCAAGTTTATTTGGAACAAATACAATAACAATGTAAATATAGTAATACAATTGTTTAACAGCATATATATTTTCTCAGTAATGTTACATTAAATTATAACTGTACAAGAAAGCTGTATCACAGTCAATAAATGTAATAATAAGAAAAACAACAACAGTTTAACAATTAACTGTTTTTAACACTTTATTTTTAACAATTTCTTGAAGGTAGCTCCTCAGCACATTTGCAGATTTCTTGTTGCATCAAAGCGTCTCTTCTGAATTTAGTTTAACCTTTTTTCGACAGATTCGTCACTTGTTGTGCTTGTAAACCGTTTTATGGTCGCCATGTTGTAACCAATGGCTCATGTAAACAGTCGGTTACACACAACAGATTGCTTGAATAAAATGGATATTCAATAACGTGCATGCGTTAGCTCCCCTACAGTGAAAAGATAAGCCGAGAGAGAAGTAACAATTTTTTCGGCCGCCATTTTGTTACGTCTTCTGCGGAGTATGAAAATTACAGGGGTGGTATGAAACTTACTGGAAATTACAGGGGGGTATGGATTATACACGTCGTGCACGTGACCGCTCTAGGCCAATCGGATAGCGTCATTCATGTAGGAGGTGAGATATATCTATATACCGTATAACGTGCGCACAATGCTATACTGATGTCATGAATTTTAACAAGTAATACACGTTACTATTATATTACTTATGTACAAATAATTTTAAAATTGAATGACTCATTTTGACTAAAATTTTAATAGATAGATAATCTATGTAAAACAAAAGAAATAAGCTTGTACGAAATTATGCATGGTTGACATCGATACAATCCGGTTAATGTGTGTCAACTTATTCCGAATAATTTATTGATCTGTAGTAATTCATATGCATTGTATTCACTATACGTCTAGTATAAAGAGTACCGTTTTTCATATACCATTTTACCTTAGACTAAGTCGTGTTTACACGCACATTTTTTTCTTATTTCAAAAGCATGTTATATGTATGCTGATAATTTTCTAACAGTATTTACCTTTTCGGACTGCAAAAGATGTACAGTCGTATACATACATATTAGGCCTTGTTCTATAACATCGTTTTATATATCTATCTCTAATAATATTATAAAAGAACATACCATCACAAATTGGTATTTATCTTTAAGTACTTGACATTAATTACAAATCCTATTTTCTTTTGGTATATTTGACCATCTTCCTGTTTCTATAAGAAGACGATGAAAACTTAAGTCTTAACCGTGACAGAGCAGTTTTGTATTTTTCTACATTACCCATGTTTGGCATTCAAATCTAGCGAACGATCTATAAAACGTAGCTCTAGATGATTCATTTATCCGACTATTAAGATTTTAAATAAAGTTCCTCATACCTCATTGAACCCAAAATTACACAGTATGTCCCTTACACTAGCGGCCCAGTTCTTTTTTCTTGGTCTAATATAAATGTCTCTTTAACATCATTTAATACACATTGTTAAGAAATTTTCTAACCGAGCTCAATATCATTTTAAACCAACATTTAAGAATAGGTACATAACTTAGATGAACAAAATTTAAACTTCCCAGCCCGATAAATAAAATATCATCCTGTGCTGATGTCTTAACTTTTAATATTGATAATAAATATAGTATGTAAGCGTGTTCGCACAATGCATCTGTAAATCCCCAAACTTCACACCCATAAAATATGATAGATTAAACCAGCTTAGGCCTAAAAAAAATATGTCTGTTTCCTGTAACCCGACCGACCGTAATTTTTTACCGCCGACCGCATTTTTTTTATGCCCTCAAATTCGAAACGTCAGATTTTAGCGATCTCTGGCCTGTGATGACAACGATAATTTAGTCGTGTCCAAATTCGCCGCATAGTTACAAACGTTTCCGGTTCGACACTTGTAGTATGCATCAGTTTTGACCCGGGATATTTCGGTGTGAGAGTCGGTATCATCTGAAAGGGGCCTCAATGCATGATCTGAATGTTTGTTTAACCAGCAAGAGCAATTAACACCCGTAGTGACAAGTGATTATCGATCTCGAATCTGATCGGTAACCGTGTCAATTAGCAGCACTCAAACTCAATGACGTAATATTAACTCCGCCCATTATACAAATTAACGGATACCTTCCGCTTT
Organism: Mya arenaria; assembly: GCF_026914265.1. Taxonomy (NCBI): domain Eukaryota; kingdom Metazoa; phylum Mollusca; class Bivalvia; order Myida; family Myidae; genus Mya; species Mya arenaria. The sequence goes on along the minus strand of NC_069129.1, from coordinate 69,172,649 downwards.
TTCGCTAAGTGCGATGGTATTGAAAAACAATAATGCTAAGATATATTTCGTTCATTTATTTTAAGTTGTTTTATTAAATCTTCGGTTAATTAAAAAAATATTCTTATAAGTTTTTAATCAGTTAACAAAAAAATAACCTTTTTTCGTAGCGCATGGTCTAAAAAGCGCGGGAAACAGTTGCACGCTAACTGCCTGTCAATTTTAATGAAAGTGAAAGGAGAACTGCGTAGATCGTTGTCAGTGTTACAGTAAGTTCTATAACGAAACAGAATTGTATAACAGTTATGGTTATGCCATTAATGAAAAATACAATGTTGCAATATTGGCAACAGGAACGTTGAATGTTTTTGTTTACTTCCGGAAAAAAGATAAACGTGAAAGTGAAACTGAAAGTTAAAGTAAGAAAGAAGTCGTTGCAACTAAACAATCGCTGGTGTATATCGCAGCCGCCGCCACCACCACCGCCGCCGCCGCCGCCGCCGCCGCCACCGCCACCACCACCACCACCACCACCACTACTACTACTACTACTACTACTACTCCTACCACTACTATCACTACTACCTATAACCTACTACTGCTGCTGCTGCTGCTGCTGCTGCTCTTACTGTTACTGCTTCTGCTTCTTCTACTACTACTACTTCTACTACTAATACTACTACTACTACTAATAATACTACTACTACTACTACTCCTCCTACCACTACTATCACTACTACCTATAACCTACTACTGCTGCTGCTGCTGCTCTTACTGTTACTGCTTCTGCTTCTACTACTACTACTTCTACTACTAATACTACTGCTACTGCTACTGCTTCTGCTTCTGCTTCCGCTGCAACTACTACTACAACCACTACCACTACCACTACCACTACCACTACTACTACTACTACTACTACTACTACTACTACTACTACTACTACTACCACTACTACTACTTCTACTTCTACTTAACTGCTGCTGCTACTGTGGCTACTACTGCTGCTATTACTACTAGTATAACTTAAACTTCTTCTGATACTATTACTTCTGCTGCTGCTGATGTTGCTGCTGCTGCTACTGCTGCTTCTGCTGCTGCTGATGATGATGCTACTGCTGCTGCTGCTGCTGCTGTTGCTGCTGCTGCTGCTGATGATGGTGGTGGTGGTGGTGGTGGTGGTGGTGGTGGCCGACGATACCGCCGACGCCGACGACACCTAGGCTATGACTAAAACGAGCGAAAATAACCAGTTCAGCACATTGCAAGACTATGTCAAGGGGAAATACTCTTTTATAGTTACACTAAATCGCAATATAAGAGTTGTCTTCCGTCCGATCACGAACTCCATCAGTTATCTATTTAGCCAAGGTCACACATAGCTTGCGACTAACTCACAACAGCCAATATTTTATCTTATATGAACTAATTGCCGCGAACTTGAAAGTGTTTTTGCCGGAAAGTTCACTAAATACATCAAGTGGGACATACCAGGAAAGAAATTGAAACGCTTGTCCTATTTGAGGCGACGATAAAATAATTGCTAGATTTCCATCACCGTCCGCCCCCTTTTTTAAACCCCATAACTGTTATAATCTCATACAAAAATGTTAAACTGGGGTTTGTATTTGCGTATCGGTCCAGTACTGGCCGGGAACGGCGTTTATTCATACCGACAGTGTCGATGTGTAACATTCACATGTAAAACACTGCAATTGTTACGATCTGGAAACACGTGTATACATATGGTTCCTTATGCAATAAGAAAAAGCAAGAATACTGTTCAACGGAGAGTGAGATCTAAGAAAAAAGTCACCTTCGTCCCCATTAAAACAAACACACACTCAAAACAATTGGGTGGGAATATAGTGATTTGTTTATAATGGCGGCCTGAATGCAACTTGGATTTATTGCACCTTCTTTTAAATAACATGCAAGCAGTTCTGTTGCAGTTGACAATTTATTTAATATGTACACACAAACATCTACAATAGTAGTGTTTACATACATTGTAATACTTATATGATGCTCAAAATATGTTCCAAAAATACAGTATGTTTTTTTGTAAATTCGTGTACAATAATGATCAAAATCACCAGTAACTTTTACATCTGGTGGGAGAAAGACATTCAAGTATAAACCGGATTTCGACTCAAGTTACATCAGGGGGCTGAGTTAAATTAGCATTATTTATATGTGTTTAAAATGCATTATGTGGGCATTTTAATGTACACTGTACATGCAAATAAAGCAAGCCCCAATTTCTTATGACTTTGTTTTGGTGTAAATCATTAATATATATGAAAACAAGAAATTTGAATGATTAAAACGATTAAAATAAGTTACCTGACAACATGTCAGAAATTTGCATGTAATTAAACTGACATATATACGAATGAAGTGAGAACAGACATTTAAATGTAATCCCCATCGGCGGAAAAGAAACACAACCCAATGTAAGGTTGCTTTGATATAAAGGGTATTTTAGATCAACTATATGTTTTGTTTGTTTCAGTTCAATATCTTATAAATATGTCATTATTAGAGATAAAACGAATGTAACATCTCCTTTCGTGAAATCTTAACAATACACTTTCTCTCCGATGTGTTATTTGTATCACTGGCCTGAGGTCACAGTTAGTTTTATTATACACTAATCTGGATTTGAACTTTAAAACAGTCCCAATTTAAAACGAAGACCTGACAGTTGATGAACAATCCATGACACAAAATAAAACAACAAATTTATATTCTTCAATTATTTTTTTTGCAATATTTACACTTGCATCTATAAATGTTTGCAATACAGTATCATTTAATTAAGTCTAATGCATAAAGCAGCTATTGTTTCTTCATCTATGCTCCCAAACTTAATATGACTACACAACACTCGTATCGTAGAACACGCCTAATCGGCATTGCCAAAGTGCAGGCGGAGGTCAGACTCCGCCTAGAACATGGACAATTTGCTTCACGCGCCTTATATGAGCAATGAATGACAATCATTTATGGTTCGTGGGGGAATCCGTGGTCTAGTTGTAACATACTTGACTGTAAATCCAGGGGTCGCAGGTTCGATTCCCCACCGATCCACTTAAACAAATACTAATCTTCTTCTGGGAGGGACTTTATGTGGGTCCCTTGTGGCAGTGGTATACACTGGTGCACGTTAAAGAACCAGGATAGCTCTTAAAAGACCAACTCTCTTATCGGAGCACTAGCCGAATGGGCTTTGCCCGAATGTAAGTATAAATAAGCTTACAGACCTACCCTTTTTTGGTTCTCATTTTATGGTTCAGTGGACCATCGCCCTCTCCCCACCCCTTAAAAAGGAGAAAAATACCGATCACTCCGGCAAAGGAAGGGAGTAGTCGTGTGAACCTTATTTTAGGACTTGTTGATGAGCGCGTTCAAGCTTGAAACTCGTAAGCGACAGCTCGCTTTGATGTATTGTGCAATAATTATTAATTACTATTGAAAAAGTTTCAAGTGTGCATGTCTGGTTAATTTTGAACAGCAATTACTGTACTGATGGAGTGTGTAAATGTTATATATTATGTAAATAAGTGCACCATAATGAACTTTCTTGTATATCTTATTTTATACTATGAAAATTGTAATCCTATTATCACGCGGTCATACACATCTTCTTATCAGTCACAGCCGATAACACTAGAGGATTTAGGGGGATAGGGGCGCCTGGCGCGCGTCCCCACCCACCCCCTTAACCGTCCAAGTTTACCTTTAATTTCAATATAGGAGAAGAAAAGTAATAAAATACGCCAAAAATGCACCATTTCGGACTAGAGCCCCAAACCCACTGCCAACACTTTAAACCAAATAATAACCCGCCCCTGTATAGCTGCTACATAATTTTGAAAACAAAGGCCCGATGAGTCCGGACCGGATGAGACCGGGACCGGGAAATAGTACCACTCCGTATAAATTAATGTATTTGATTTTAGCTTAAAGCATGTTTATGTTAATCTCTGTTGGAATGAATCTTAAATTAAATATACCATTTGCCATAATATATTTCTCTATATCGAATTTAAATTTGGTTTCCTTCGTTGATCTTCGTTGCTGCATGGACGTATTTATATATAGCGTGGAGGACATGTTGATATATGTACAAATTTACATCTTAACAAAATATAGACTCAAATAATGTTTCAATGCTATTTGTTTCACTTCTAAGTACTTACTTTTTACATTCGGTCATGGTGACCTGACCAATATTATCACAGTTTAAAAACACAATTATTTTTAGTTTGCTCTCCAGCGTCATCATTACGTTTTATAATGTGTGTTCTTTCGATTTACGTGCAGGCTTACACGTGGACTCCATGTAAGTAAACAAGCAAAGAAATTGCAGCCCGGCTTGTAGAAGTTTCTAGTTGTTTCTAGTGTACTAGCGGGAAAACAAATCTATTTTTAACATCCAAACTATTTTTATGAATAAGTAGTTATGCACTAGTTTTAATTTTAATAAACGATAAACAGGACTTTATTTAATTTCTTTATAAACATGATAAAGATGGATATTATATATATGGATGTTACTCTTATGAATATTTTGAATATCGAAAGTAGCGGTTGTTTCTAGGTCATATGCAAATGATGTGACGCATGAGCTGCATACATCTTTAAATAACTCGATACAGGCAATATCAAGGCCACCGAGGTGAGTATAAATAGTTGATCTTGGTAGGGTGCAGTGGTTTCTTTTTAAATGAGAAGAACGGGACGGAGTGATAATTGTTATACAACATGGAACTATCGGGAAGGTATGATATTATGTAATATAAGCAAGTTAAGCGTTTCATTTGAATAATATAAAGTATTTGGTGAATATCGACCCGACCTCACTAAGACAATAACCGGCACTAGGGTATTTCAATGACAGCTACTTTCTGTTTCAGGCTTCAGGAAGGTCAAGGATTTACATTGTCTGAATGAAAATCTCTGGCTCCTATAAAGGACGATTATAAGGACTTTCTCTCGATTAAGAATACAGGACATACTTAAAATGGATGTACAGTATTTGTTCCAACATACATACACGACATGGTAGAATATGATGTTTTGCCGGAAGATTTTTTGTTGAGATTGTTTCCACGAAATCTGTCTTATTCGGAGGAAAGTTATCTGGATAATTTCTCTACCTGTGCCGCGTATGTGAAAGTACCGAAACAAAACAAAAGAGTTGGCTACTCCGAACAGACACTTAAGAACCAGGATTTTGACTTTCTGGACCAGGAGTGTCCGGACATAGACACGGATCTTGTAGAAATAAGGAAGTCGCACGGTATGGAGGCGGAAGGCACTTCCGTCGACCCGGAATACCCCGGGATGTCGAAGGAGAATAACTCGGAGGTAGGGTCGGAGGAGGGGATCTTCGTAAACATGATGGACGATCTGGAGCTTGTCGGCAGCCAGACTACCATGGAGTCCCCGTTGAGCAACGCGTCGGCGGAAAGTGACCCCAGTTACTTCTCCTTGGATTCTGTGGGTTCCCCCGACGAGAGTGGGCAAATGAATTCTGTGGATCAAGAATGTCTTTCAAAAGCAGTAACTAGGGAACTTCAAAGAAGTGAGTTGCGGAAATCTGTGCCGGATAATTCTATTGAGACTCAGTCGGATGATTCAAGGTCAGTTGAAGTATCAGAAAGATCAGCGAATGTCGTCGAGTCGAACTCAGCGAAGTTAAAGCTGGATACGAAACTGGCGAACACCGGCGCGGAAGCTTCACACAAGTACCTGATGGTTCTGCCCGATAGTCCCCTGTACGACGAACCTGAGTTTAACATTAATAAAGCTGAGCTCAGAAAGTCCTCTTCTCTTAAATCAACCAAAACCCCACCTGGAACACCTTCCCGTAAGAAAATAGTACGTTTTGCGGACGCCATGGGCCTTGATCTAGAGTCCGTCCGTCACGTGCTGGATGCCGAAAACCCGCCCCGGATACCAAGCTCCGCTATCAAAGACTTGAAAGTTGGCGTGGAATTGGATCGGAGGGTGGTCGGTAGCCGCCATCTGGCCTTGTGTTTCACACAGCCGTGTACTAACCCTGATTTTATGACAAAAGTGATGGCAAACAAAGTGTGTCTGGAAAATTGTGTGATAACGGACATGGCGATCACCGGTGTAGTTCGAGTGGCAAACATTGGATATCACAAATGTGTGCGTGTACGATACTCAATAAATAACTGGGTGACGTTCTATGACGTCATGGCGTCGTACGTGCAAAACTCGTGCAGCGGTTCGACGGACCGATTTTCGTTCACTATCGTAGCGCCGTCTAGTCTCGGGCCTGGTACTAATATATCGTTTGCAGTGAGTTTCACAGTGAATGATGTAGTCTACTGGGATAGCAATGATTCCAAAAACTATGAAATTTCATGTTTCGCTAAATCTACCCCAACAAACCTCGAAGAGAGTTGGCTGCATTTTGTATAGTATTATTGTTCTATGATTACTTAGGTTTACCTTTGTTTATGTTTTGAAGTCAAAAAGTAGCTGTTATGTGATATTTGAAATCGTAATAACTTTTTTTCTGTGATTGGTTAAATCGTCCGTGGAACGACTCTATTCTGCATAATTTTCTTATTAGAGTTTCATTAAAACACGCATTTAAGTCCATTGCTACTGTGAATTAGTTAATCGATATAATATTGTTTGTTTTTCGGAATATTGCCCTAGCCTTGGTTTCTGGGTCGGCGTCGTCGGTATACCAACAATTAAACCTTTACTCAATAACCGAGAATGATATTGATATATAACATATAATGACTGTAACAACTCATGGCTGAAATACCTGCAAAGTTACGCCCTTGCTTGTGAAGTTACGCCCCTTGATGGACGAAGAAAAACCGGACGAGTTGTAGGGCGTTTACAGTGGTACTAGAAAATCTTCTGTTGGTTACTTATAAATGTCAAGATTAACATTTTCCCGACAGCTTAGGCTTATCTCACCGTCATGTCGGAGTATGTTTGTACGTGTACATATCTATGTATGTTGTACCTGGTGTACAGGTGGGCATAATATTGATGATTCATTTCTTGATACTGTGCATTTTATGCATCGCACACCTGCATGTTCTGTTTCGCTGATAGTTCAAGGCTCTAAATGGTGCATGAATTTGTTGTCTGTTAAACAGTAGTAATAGAAAAAAACAATTCATTTTTTTGTAATATGAACATAAAGAGACATCTTGTGATCATGTCAAATCACAAACCATTAACAGTTAGTGAATTCCCAATCGATTTAAAAGAGAATCTTCGTACATTTTGATCTAAATTTAAACTTTCTTCAATGCTTATATTGATTTTATATTATTTTGTTTTCTTGGACATTACAAGCAGTAATGGCAGCCTGAGCAATTACAAGCAGTAATATTTGATTATATGCCTTTTAAAGAATATTGAAGACTTTATTTTCAAGTTTGATAAGTGAAGTAAATGAGTGCCATATTCATTATTTGTTTGTTTTACATGTTTATAGCTTTATTTGCGACCTGCATAAGTTTCATTTCTTTAGTTTGTTACAGCTCATAAATTGTAGCAACGACCTTGTAGCTTAGTAATTTATATTGTAGCTTTGCACGATATCAAGGACGACCTTGAGGAAAATTGTGGCCGCGGAAAGTCGTACCCAGATACTTGTCGAAATATTTTCCTCATACTGTTTCTCTCGAATAATGATCAGAGCATAACTTAATGCCACATTTTGCCAAGAAATTATATATTATTATTCCTCTAATCGTTGTTAATTATTATTATTTTTTTTACTCGAGATACGAGTTTTTCCAACTGGTATTAGATGGATGGTAAATGTTACAATCATTTTTGCAATACTACAATTATTCTTAAAAATACGTAATTATTATTATTATTATTATTATTATTATTATTATTATTATTATTATTATTATTGATGGTATCATTTTATTACGGTCACTATTGACTGGTGTAATTGATCTGTTTTATTGATTTTGTTGCATCCGAGTGAGGCTTAAGCTGTCCCTATAAGGGCTGATGTAATGCATATTAAGCGAATACTACTGTACTTTATTTTTATTTCACATTTCAAATGCTCCTTTCTGTAAGAAAATGTCAATCTTGGCAAATATTGTAATTTATTTCATAAAATGTAAAGCGTTCTAAGTCTAAGTTCTAACTACCTCACTCTTCCATTTAGTGACAACCTTTGCACGCAGTACAGGCATTTCGAAATCACTTGTTTTTATCGCTATATAATAAAAACCTTTGAGACGTATCATAATATACTGTAGATGCTAACGCTGTGAGGATCAGTCGTATTGTTGAGTGTTGATCGTTTGTCTTTTTCATCAGAATTATCTGCCATCTGTTTGATCATAAAACTGTTCATTTCTGCGAGTTGAACATGTATACCCTATGAGAAGGACCCTCGCTAGTGAAGCACAAATTGCATGAGATTAAATGAAAGCTTTATAGTCGTTCTTTAAGTTCAAGTGGAGTTTAATTACTACGCCTTTTATTGTACACTATTTTAACGTAGTTAAGCTTTTATGTTTTTGTTAAATAAAATTTGTTATTTTTATAGTGGTATTTGTGATGTGCAGAATGTGTGTCGCAATATTACACAATACATCTGTAAAACAGTTCGGTCTTCCTTATTATCTACCCGCGTGTTGTTTGGGTTACTGAAGTTAAAACTGTGAAGTTAATGGTTTTAAATCTTAGAAATAAATCAATCACCTGTCCCTGAAAGTTTAATTGATGATGATTTTGTTAATCTCTTACAGCATGCATCAATACGATCACAGACGACGTTTATATATAAGCAACGGTTATTTAACTATCTATTATTTGATTCAAAACACAACTTGATCGATACGTAAGCCACCGCAATCTTGCTGTGAATATACCATTTAAAAGTACAGGAGTCCTCCAATTATTAAACAGTTGCGTAAGTCCAATACAGGAGTGTATTTTTACAGGAGTAAAAGCAAGGCCACTTCGGGTTATAGAAGGTTACAGCGGATATTGCACTATCGTCGAGTACAAACAGGTCATAAAACAGTTCACCTAGTGTTCTATAAACTAACTAGCTTTTTATGAGTACGTGTTTGTACAGATCAGTGAAATCTTAAAAAAAAAACACGACGTAAACACGATAAGCCATGATTTCTGGGACGTTAATAGTCGTGTACATTAAGAAAACTGTGAAACAAATATGTGGATATTTTTATGCTGATATGTTATATGTTATTCCATAGTACGGCGGTAATTGTTTGTTCATATGGTTATATAATCAATCAATGGTACAAAACGCTGGCATAATCGACGTGTTTAGCGTTCACCTCCATACTCACAGATGCAGGCATGATCGATAACTGAACTAAATGCTGCCATGATCCGTGAATTGAGCGTTCCCCTCGATACTCATATATAGGACACACGATGAGGGCATGGTTCATGTGTTCATGTTCCCCCTCCATGATGATGGATAGGACATAACGCGGGCATGGTCGACGGCCCGTTTATTTAGATATGGTAGTTGAATGATCAATTTAATTCCCCCCTCTCACAGTACTATGAGATAATGGACGTTGCAGGCATGAACCATGTATTCAACGTTATCATTCACTGCTGATATGTGCTAGAAATATGAATGTATTTGGTCTGCCTCGTGACTCTGACGAGATAGGACGAGATGCTTACATTATCTTTGTATTCAGCGTGCTCCTCAATAATCTGCGACTCGACAAGATAGATACATTATCTTTGTATTTAGCGTACTCCTCAATAATTTGGGATTCGACAAGATGTTAACATTATCTTTGTATTCAGCATGCTCCTCAATAATCTGCGATTGGACAAGATCCATACATTATCTTTGTATTTAGCGTGCCCCTCAATATTCTGTGATTCGACAAGATCCATACGTTATCTTTGTATTTAGCGTGCTCCTCAATATTCTGTGATTCGACAAGACATTACCTTTATATTTAGCGTGCTCCTCAATATTCTGCGATTCGACAAGATCCATACATTATCTTTGTATTTAGCGTGCTCCTCAATATTCTGTGATTCGACAAGATCCATACATTATCTTTGTATTTAGCGTGCTCCTCAATATTCTGTGATTCGACAAGATCCATACATTATCTTTGTATTTAGCGTGCTCCTCAATATTCTGTGATTCGACAAGATCCATACATTATCTTTGTATTTAGCGTGCTCCTCAATATTCTGTGATTCGACAAGATCCATACATTATCTTTGTATTTAGCGTGCTCCTCAATATTCTGCGATTCGACAAGATCCATACATTATCTTTGTATTTAGCGTGCTCCTCAATATTCTGTGATTCGACAAGATCCATACATTATCTTTGTATTTAGCGTGCTCCTCAATATTCTGTGATTCGACAAGATCCATACATTATCTTTGTATTTAGCGTGCTCCTCAATATTCTGTGATTCGACAAGATCCATACATTATCTTTGTATTTAGCGTGCTCCTCAATATTCTGTGATTCGACAAGATCCATACATTATCTTTGTATAAAGCGTGCCCCTCAATATTCTGTGATTCGACAAGATCCATACATTATATTTGTATTTAGCGTGCTCCTCAATATTTTGAGATTCGACAAGATCCATACATTATCTTTATATTTAGCGTGCTCCTCAATAATCTGCGATTGGACAAGATACTTACATTGTCTTTGTATTCAGCATGCTCCTCAATAACCTGCGAATCGACAAGATACTTACTTTATCTTTATATTCAGCGTGCTCCTCAATAATCTGTGATTGTACAAGATACTTACTTTATCTTTATATTCAACGTGCTCCTCAATAATCCGCGATTGTACAAGATACTTACATTATCTTTATATTCAGCGTGCTCCTCAATAATCTCTGATTGTACAAGATACTTACATTATCTTTATATTCAGCGTGCTCCTCAATAATCCGCGATTGTACAAGATACTTACATTATCTTTATATTCAACGTGCTCCTCAATAATCTGTGATTGTACAAGATACTTACTTTATCTTTATATTCAACGTGCTCCTCAATAATCCGCGATTGTACAAGATACTTACTTTATCTTTATATTCAACGTGCTCCTCAATAATCCGCGATTGTACAAGATACTTACTTTATCTTTATATTCAACGTGCTCCTCAATAATCCGCGATTGGACAAGATGCTTACATTATCTTTATATTCAACGTGCTCCTCAATAATCTGCGATTTTACAAGATGCTTACATTATATTAATATTTAGTGTGGTCCTCAATAATCCGCGATTGGACAAGATGCTTACATTATATTAATATTTAGTGTGGTCCTCAATAATCCGCGATTGGACAAGATGCTTACATAATATTAATATTTAGTGTGGTCCTCAATAATCCGCGATTGGACAAGATGCTTACATTATATTAATATTTAGTGTGGTCCTCAATAATCTGCGATTGTACAAGATGCTTACATTATATTAATATTTAGTGTGGTCCTCAATAATCCGCGATTGGACAAGATGCTTACATTATATTAATATTTAGTGTGGTCCTCAATAATCCGCGATTGGACAAGATGCTTACATTATATTAATATTTAGTGTGGTCCTCAATAATCCGCGATTGGACAAGATGCTGATATTATCTTTGTATTCAGCGTGTCCCTCAATACTCTGTATTGGGCAAGATGCTGACAATATCTTTGTATTCAGCGTGCTCCTCAATACCCTGTATTGGACAAGATGCTGACATTATCTTTGTATTATACGTGTCCCTCAATGCTCTGTAATGGACAAGATGCTGACATTGTCTTCGTATTAAGCGTGCCCCTCAATATTCTGTATTGGACAAGATGCTGACGTTGTCTTCATATTTAGTGTGCCCCTAAAAAATCTGCGAATGGAAAAGATGCTGACATGGTCCTTGTATTAAGCGTGTTCCTCAATATCTGCGATAGGACATGCTGCTTGAATAATCAAGGTAAATAGTATGGCCCTCACTTCTGTGAGAAAGGACACGATGCTGGATTTTTCCACGTATTTATCGTTCCCCTTATTGCTCAAGATATGATGTGACTTTTGAATAATCAATTTACGCTAACCTTCATCACTTAAAGATAGGGCATTGTGCTGGCTTCATCCATGTATTTAGTGATCCTCCAAATTTTACGAGATAGACCATGATGCTGGAATGATCAATTATTTAGAGTTACCCTCAATATTCTGAGATAGAACCTGATGCTAGCATGTATCAGTGTATTTGCATAACTGCTGGTATACATGCTGGTATAATGCGTGTATTAAACATTTCCTTCACTACTATGAGAAAGGTCCCTATTACGGCAATATTAAAGGGGCTAGGCACAACTGATACCGATGTAAAAAGATTAATTTTTTTTGTCAAAAAACACTTAAAATTGACATCGTTGTGTACAAAGCATTGAATCCTTTTTTGCTGATGTATCACATCGCTTACGACACATGCCTTTTCAGCAGTTTTGGCGCATTTTGCAGAAATTCACTGAGGTTGTCTACCACGAAAAAACACAGTAAGATTAAAATAGCGTCGGTGTATCTGTACAAATAACCAGATATTATTAAAACCGGGCAAACATTATGAACTATTCTTAAACGGGGCAAACCGATGAAACAGCAACATGATTGCTGCGTTTATTATTACCATCATGTCAAAATATGTATTATCGCCTCCTACTCGCTCGCATTGACAAATATAGGCTTGTTTTGAGGAACTACTATATTTTTGGACCACCTGGTGTCTAGCCCCTTTAAAGTATATAGCGTGCCCCTCATACTCTGAGAAAGAGCATCAAAGCTGGTAATAAAAACTGGCATGGTCCATGTGCTTTGCGCGTCCCTCAATATTCTTATGCTCCACTCCATTTCGTTGCATGCTGCTAACTTTGTCTTTATTGCAGACTTGTTTAGATTTACTGTATCTGTAATGACTTCATGAACTAACATTGTCAATTTTATGGTATAACTTCATTCTGACATGCGGACGTTTGTGTCATGGCATTCTCGATATGGCTGGTAAAGTACATCCTTATGCAACACTCTGTGGTAATCTCTAACACTATCCATATAACGCTAAAACTTATTTATTCTGAAAAATTATACATTGCGTCTATATGCCGATCATCTGCCCATAGGGGACATCCAGCCTTCGAGGGCATATATCCCAACGTGGGCAAATTTGCCCCTAGGGTATTCTCGGAAGCGTTTTATGGCAATTGAGGAACTTGAGTATTGTTAATAAAATGCCAATAGTTTGTGCCGACTTCGTAGACATAATGACGAAGGTGTTCATAACTTTTAGCTGAAATAGCAATGAGCTAGCTTAACTAAATGTTTTGAAAGGTTAGCACGTTTAACTTTTGATAACATTTGGGTCTCAAAGAAAGATCAAATAGCCATGCTGAACCGTGATTTTCACACATACGAATATGTCATAGGTGTGACATATTTGTACGAATGCCCCACACGTGTGTCACACAAAATCGTACGAATATGCCACACATGCGTGATGTTTCAGTTGTGTAAAGACCATTGACTCTATTGTTTCCGAGGTAACGTATGTATATTGTTGGTATACTTTTGCTTGTACCGGAGGATTAGCTTGGGAAAACCAGAATATCTATAATTCCGGGCTTAAACTATTGTAACAATAGTATCAACCATAATGTCCTTCGGACATATGTATACCCAACATGTTATCATTGAAATAAAAACCTTTTTTGTTTATCTACATGCACGTTTTTCTTCTGATTGTATTGCGCCGACTTGATGCAATGCATCAATTTTTTTTCTTGTGTTTATTTGTTTTCTCATTCCCTTAAGTAGCTATGAGCCCCTAATACATTAGAGTCGTTTATCTTCTGGTTGGAGGCCAAATCGTTATTGCTCGTAATGATTCTCACATCAATCTCGTAAACTTGCAAAAGAAGCTGAATTTACATTGAAATCATATACATTTGTAAGTCTATAACTGACAAGGACATTTCTTTTTCAATAGACACTTCATAGTAAGACTGTACACACATCCTAATATAAACACTTCCAATTAAGCATTTCCCAATAAGCAATTACCAGTAAACACCTTTTTCCTGGACCAAGTCGATCCCCTTATCAACTCCTTACTTCTGATTATTTTGGCTCACTACTGAGTAAGACGAATACCCAACTTGGGGTGAGGCTAATCGTCAAGCGAATAGATTTGGTATGGCCTTAAGTTAATGACGAAGTAAGGAAGTTAATTGTATATAAGTTTATCGTAATCTCATAGATATGATGGTGGGACACTGAAACATGTTTATCATTGCATATCCTCAGAAATACCTATTTCTGTCATTCGAAGAAATACATATTTATAAAACTAAAATTAAAAACTCGAACTATAAGATAGCCCGGATATAGACCGGATATATAAAGCGGCCATTTTATTCAGCATACCATATTTAATTTCCATATGGTTTTATTTTAACTTATTTTTAATTTCCCTTAAACATATGACCCCCAAATGTGTTGCATTTATTGTCAAATGAATCACTCGTATTTTCAATTTAGATGCTGTTTGAATTGTACTTAGTTTAATACTGTAATTGTTTGATCCAATGTTTGTTTAAGCTTATTTTTTTAACATGCAAAAAAGTACAACTTAATGCATGTTTGAAAACTGGTTTTCATCAGTTCCGTTGAAGCAAAAAAGGGAACGTAACTCTAGCGCTATCAATGGTATCTTGCTTAACGGTGAGCTTGGTCTTAGCTTAAAAGCCCACATGCAATGTTCTAGAGTTTGCAAGAATGAAGGTGGGACAGAAATATTTAGGTTCACATTTACTTAAAGTCCAAAACCTCTGTGGTTTTAAAATGAATATTACAGAAATTAAACCCCTTATCGATTTCATTTTCCGTTATTATTATTGTGATATGCAATTAGTTATATGGACTGCTGGCGATGTTTGAATGCTGATAAGGTAATGTCAGCAAAGTGATTCTAACTTGATCAAAATTCATATAGAAAGCATGTCAAAGTAAGTAATATCAACTCATTACATGCACTGGTCTTGATAATGCGATATTGCTTCAGTAAAATATTGAATACCTATGTATGATTCGAGGGCGGATCCAGGAATTGACGTTAGAGGGGGCGACTTAGGGACGCAACCTTGTGGCGTGCGCCCCTCCCTCAGAACGAAAAGTATGTGCAACAAACTGTTTGCATAGGGATTTGGAGTTGCTCCATCAATAATTTGTTTACAATAATATTATGTAGTCGGCAAAGGTGCATTATGAGCGTTTAATTATTCTTTTCTCCGATTATGACATAAAAAAACAAGAGGGTCATGATGGCCCTAAAACGCCCACCTAAGCAAAGGGCCACAACTCTGTGATAAAGCATCAATAAAAATGTTGCAATTTAAGTATATCTTTACTGATGACGATGCCTTGTTTTATATTTGTAAAGGGTCATGCAATGAAGCTACCTGTAAAGTTTCATTGAATTTGGCCTGGTAGCTTCAGAGATTTTTTAAAGCAAAACAGTAATTCGGCCATTTTGTTGTTGTTGTTGTTGTTGATCAATCTCAATGCTTTGTTGTATTTTTGTAGAGGGTCATCCAATGAAGCTTCCTGTAAAGTTTCAGTGAATTTGGCCTAGTAGTTTCAGAGCAGATGTTTTTTTAAAGCAAAACAGAAAGTCGGCCAGATTGTTTTTGTTGTTGATCAATCGCGACCCCTTGTCGTATTTTTGTAGAAGGTTACCCAAGGAAGTAAAGTTTCATTGAATTTGGACTGGTAGTTTTAGAGGAGATGTTTGTTTTTTAAGCAAAAAAGGAAGTTGGCTATTCCGTTGTTGTTGTTGATCAATCGTGACCCCTTGTTGTAATTTTGTAGAGGGTTACCCAATGAAGCCTCCTGTAAAGTTTCATTGAATTTGGAGTGGTAGTTACAAAGAAGATGCTTTTTTAAAGCAAAACAGGAAGTCAGCCATTTTGTTGTTGTTGCTGTTGTTGTTATTGTTGATCAATCGTGACCCCTTGTTGTATTTTTTGTAGAGGGTCACCCAAAGAAGCTTCCAGTAAAGTTTCATTGAATTTGGACAGGTAGTTTCAGAGAAGATGTTTTTTTAAAGCAAAACAGGAAGTCGGCCATTTTGTTGTTGCTGTTGTTGTTGATCAATCATGACCCCTTGTTGAATTTTTGTAAAGGGTCATGCAAGGAAGCTTCCTGTAAAGTTTCATTGAATTTGGACTGGAAGTTTCAGAGGAGCACGGAATGGTGCCACACATTGTCCTTTGTTTTTTAAAACAAAACAGGAAGTCAGCCATTGTGTTGTTGTTGCTGTTGTTGTTGTTGTTGTTGTTGATCAATCGTGACCCCTCTAAATCCGTTTGTGCGATTAGATTAAACTGACTTTAGTTCTAAGTGTAACATTTCTTTACATTATCTTATATTAACAGACCGGATAAGCAAGTTCGCAGACGACGCCTGACAATATGATCCGCTAGTGTCTGCAATGATACGGATGTGACACACATGTGATATCAATGTTAAATGGTGAATACGGAAAAAGCACACACAAACCATTAAAACGCGTGTCCGTGAATGTCAAATCACAAAAATTGACAAATCATGGCACAGCAATGGAGTGATAATCACAATCATAATTCATATTGCTGCACTTCTGCTCTTGTAAAGGGTCTTCTGCTTTACCCCTATACGGAAAATCAGGTTTGTTAATATAGGTGATGATGCATCTTATTGCGCAGCCTCCGCTCAGATATCATGGTTTCTGCTTAATCTTTGTACGGGACTTCCGGTTTGGTATCACGGATAAAGCTGCATCTCAATACGGAGCTTCCGGTCCGGATATGCGATGTTTGTTTGATAGTTCTACGGAGCTTTGGGTCTGGTATCACGATTAGTTCTTCAGCTCCGGGCTTGTAGCGTGGTCTCTGCTTGATTAGGGAGCCGTGTGTGTCATTAACTCACTTGGTTAAAAATGATGGGTGCGCTGGATCATCGTGCGCAATTTCCGGTCTGGCGTCACGGACTCTGCTGAATCACAACATGCAACGTCCGGTTTTGTATAATATATTCTGATGATTAACAAAGCGTACTATCAAGACGGGTGTCTTAAAAAAATGCACGCAACTTCCGGTCTAGTGTCGCGATTGTCGATGGCTACCAACACAGCATTACCTAAAATAGAATCAAATGTTTAGATTGATGGCAATGCATTTATCATTTTTTGAAAGGAGTTTGAATAATGTAATAGACATGAAGAGAAACCATTTCACCTTCGCACAATTGTATTTCAGTTATGAGATAGGAGTAACGGAATGGTGCCACACATTGTCCTCTTTTGGTAGCACCCTTCTGCACCATGGAGAGCAGCGTTTTCGGCCTTAATAGAATTAAACGTTTTATAATGTCAAATATCTTTTTGTTTTCATTAAAACTCATAATAAGCTGTAGTCCAATTGAAACCGAATATTAAATCGAATAAACACAATTTCTAACATTTTCTGTCATAGTTTTTTAAGTTCTTCACAATGAACCCTTTTTTTCTCCTGAAGAAACCTGTCCATTTTAAAATCCAAAGTAATATACTAACAACATTGAACATGTAAGTAATCAAAGCATTGCATATAGGTCACGTTCAACTTTATCGACGTTAACGTTTGCATGTTCAAACAGTGTCCGCCAATTAGGGGTGTTTCTTATGGCCGTTACTGTACGTAGAGACATATATATGATGCCAATATTCCATGAATTGTAAAAAAAAACAGAATGTATAAAGGAGATATTTTCCTTTTTTGTTTGCTCTGGTAACGACGTTTTGTTGATCAATATGACCTAAAAACACTATGTTATCTTTCCTTTCTTTTTCCTTCAGTTGATCAAAGGACATCAAACATTTTCAAGAGAGAATAATTCACCTTGACTTATTAATATGTGTCTTTGTTATTGCTAATATATGCTTTTGAAGTCATATGTAAATTTCTCAAATTGTTAAAAATGATGACCAACGCCAACGCTAGGACTAGTTTCACGTTTCAAGAATCATAATACCTTCATTCTTAAAAAAAAGCCTAAATATAATTTACAAACAGTTTGGATATTTGTATCAGAGTTGTGACTAACATATAGCATCGATTGTTTTACTCCGGGTTATTGAACTGTTGACCTCATGACCTACATTGTTTTACCAAGACATGACCCAGAGTCAACCTTGACCTTCATAAATGATGATAGAGTAACAAAATTTAACCAATTTGTAAACAAAAGTTGTTCAGCATTAGGATATGGAACCTTGCTGTTTATTCACGAGACGTTAACAATTCTAACGCATGGCTCTGATAGATTTAACAATCTTTATCCGTGTTTTATTGTTTTTTAGAACTTGAATAATCATTGGTATATGAAGATTAAAGTCCCTATAGGGCTCGATTAAATATGATTGTTTACATGTGTGACCTACATTTCAACTTAAAAATACCCACACAAATCAAACATGTTTACTAAGGTCGTGGTGTCAATGGTTTCAGCTGTTTCGAATTCGGTTTTGATAGTTTGGCTTGAAGTAACAAATGCATGGTTTTGTGTACAGTTTAAACAACATGGTGGAGCTACTGCATGTAGCCATTATTTCTAATTATAGATATAACCGTTATCATTTAGCTCATTTCCCCATTATAAGGCATTGTTATCAAAAGGATTGAGTTTCAACAAAGGTGGTTGATCATTTTCCGTCATGTTGGTTTCAAAGTAAACTAGTTTTCGGATGGAACGAACCGATGAAACCGCCTTCGGTAGGGGTTTCGATAGTTTCGGAAACCGGTTTCGGTTTTCGTTAAAAAAACACGATAAAACTGGTTTTGGTTTTATTTGAAACTGTAACAACAAATGCACAGTTCGTGAAACCGATATAAAACCGAAACCAGTTTATTACCAACAAAAACGCCCAAAGCTTCGCGAACTAGAGAAAGTAGAGAAACTTCGATTCCCGGCCTGGGCGCATGTGAGTTTGGTTTTGCTGGTTTGTGGTCACCAAGCCGGACAAGTGGGTTTCCTCCGGGTACTCTGGTTTTCCCCCACAAACACAAGACCACACTCTCGCGCAATATCGTGCCCACGAGAGTGACTTAGTATAAGCTATCATTGCTTTCTTCACAATCGTTGTAAAATATATAACGTTAAAACTAACTAGAGAAAGAAAAAAATGAAGAATCAAGTGTTGAAAGTACCTTTTTAATGAATAACCCAGTGAAACACGCTGAATCGGCATAACTTAGAATTGAATCGCATGGATTCTAAATAAGTTCTATGTAGCATGGGTAGAGCGTCATAGAGAAAAACATCGATTTATTTGTATAACCAAGTTAGTCCACATTTGACCATAGAATGATGAGTTCATCTTAATGAGATATTTGCAATGATGCAATAATTATGTTTGGAAGGTTTACAAATGGTTTAATTTGTAATTTCAAAGCACCGTTAGTGAACAAATATACTGAAATTGAAATAAACAATTTAGACTTTAGACACGATTTTAGAAGGGACGTGAAAAAAAGAAATAAGGTTACATTGAAATGGGGTTAAATGAAAATAAGGTTGGAAATGAGGAAACATTAGAAATAAGGTTACATGGTAATAAGGTTACATGGAGATAAGGTTACATGGAAATAAGGTTACATGGAAATAAGGTTACATGGTAAGGTTACATGGTAATAAGGTTACATGGTAAGGTTACATGGAAATAAGGTTACATGGAAATAAGGTTACATGGTAATAATGTTACATGGTAATAAGGTTACATGGAAATAAGGTTACATGGTAATAAGGTTACATGGTAATAAGGTTACATGGTAATAAGGTTACATGGAAATAAGGTTACATGGTAATAAGGTTACATGGTAATAAGGTAACATGGAAATAAGGTTACATGGAAATAAGGTTACATGGTAATAAGGTTACATGGTAAGGTTACATGATAATAAGGTTACATGGTAATAAGGTTACATGGAAATAAGGATACATGGAAATAAGGTTACATGGTAATAAGGTTACATGGTAAGGTTACATGATATTAAGGTTACATGGTAATAAGGTTACATGGAAATAAGGATACATGGAAATAAGGTTACATGGAAAATAGGTAACATGGAAATAAGGTTACATAAGGTTAGATGAAAATAAGGCTACGAAATGTTGACGATGGCCGAAAACCGAAGAACAATGACCGGTCTACATAGAAGCTATCCAAGAACACTCCAACTGCGCTTTATGCTAAGCCCAGACATGACAGCCATTTTATTATTTTGCAGATCCTTATCAAATATCCGTTACAATTGAATTTTAACTGTGACCTACTAAATGTTCAAAACACTTACCCTATGCAAACCAACGCTTTTGAATTCCAGTGAAGTTGTCATTTATCCCGGCCTAATAGTTGTCTATTCCCGGCTTCCCCGTCATGGATAAATAGTCTGCCCCGCCTAAGCCTCAACCATCTCCGTACCTGGATACAGGCATCTGAAAGGAACTAATGTAAAACCTCGAGTTATATCCATACACCATAAATATCTAGACTAACGAATACTTTATATTCAATATTTGTTTTGTTAAGGGTGCTTGGATCATGTCAACCGTCGTGGGTTCGATTCCCGGTTGACCGGCTTTGCACGCAAGTCAATGGTGATCAAATATGGTTAATATCGTAGAAGGCAAGTTCGAAACCACATTTAACATTCATAGAAAAAAAAACAAGCATGCAGTAACACGTTAAGTTTCCAGTGCAGATGTTTATTGCTAATGTTTGTTTTTGAGAAATGTGTCAGCTTCTATTAAGTATTGTAATAGTATTCTTACACATATACTCCATTTGATGATACTAATATATATGAAATGGGGCCATTAGCTGTAATAAGATGTCAATAAAAACGCCTAAAATGACTAAGCGGGGACGAAGACACAGTTGGAAACTAATGTTGCACTTAACCAAAGTTTGAGCAACTGATTCATCGTTAAAGCCTTGTTTAATGAGAATATAACGCTTCTGTTCTGTTGACATTACATTTAAGAAAATGCAAGAACGAAAACATCTTAAATTGCGTCAATAATAACTTGGCGATCTACGAAAATGCAGTTGCCATCCAGTGTTGCACTTAAACTAAAGTTGGATTAACTGTTTTTCGCCAAATATTTTTACATTCTACCCCGACGGTATGGTGATCTAGATCTGATAAGCGCATGCGGAGACAACCCCACTGATGAAAGTCCCTCTAGGCCACCGAGGTCCCTGTCGCTACCTGCACATAGAGTTCTGAGAATATTCGGCTCAGATTTCAAGAAGGCGTCGAGCGCGTGTCCACCAAGGTTGAGCATCAGAGGTTTTCCACTTACAAGAAAACCCGAACAATCACTATCAAATCTAGACAACTGTACCATTGTAATAATTAACAAGGAAGTGATGTAATTTAATCACTATTGTGTTATAACCATTGCAATAACATATTACAGTAAAGTTAACATGAAAAGTCCACCGAATTCTCGTGTATGCTTTGCATTCGTGTTGTTATTATGATTTTGAATCACAAGAGCCAACACATGCTTTGAGAAATGTTTGCAATAGAAATTGACAACTTTTGCAACTATAGCTTACTTATAAGCATATGACTCCAAAAAAGGGCAGCACTAGCACTTAAAAAACTTAAAGAAATACACTACAGTATTGTAACAATGCATATTAGAAATTATACAACTTAGCTGGTTTCCACCATTTCCTCTTCATCCAAGTAATATGCCAAAACTGCTGGTACTGAACATTTTGAAAGTATATGTTATATAAATGAATACATGGTAAAGGTTGTCTTATCCTTAACTGATGGCCTACCCTCAAGTCATATAATACACTCATTCGAAACACCTTCACTATTTTATTTCAAAATTGAAAGGAACATTGAATGATTCGCACATTGGTTAAAGTCGCTCACTATTGGGTTATTGTGGTGATAATTGCTAAACAGTGTGGTACATTGCTAAACAGTGTGGTACATTGCTAAACAGTGTGGTACATTGCTAAACAGTGTGGTACATTGCTAAACAGTGTGGTACATTCGTGGTAAAAGTAGGAAATTACTCTTTTATACATATTATTAGGACAACATTTTAAACGCATGTTCTACGGTTAAAATATGAGACCATGGAATCCGACATTGACATCTGATCCCAGATAGTTAATTTTCAAATGATTATATCATCCGGTAGTGGACTTTACATTGCCTACTACGAAAGACCGGTGGAGACATTTTAAGATGTTTCGTGATTTCACGATTTTAACCTCACGAAATCATTAAATCTCGATGCTGAAATAATGAATTCGGGGAGTTAAATTTGTAAAACCGTGATTTCTTGGAGTTGATATCATGAATTTAAATTGCGTTTACAAACGTAGCATTAGCCAAAAAAGAAACATTTTGAATAAATTTATATTAATATATCTGTGTTGAAAGCCATATAAATACGATAATTTAGCTAGATTTCAGTATTTATTTATATATTATATCATAATGAATTAATGTGTATACATACTTTATACCGCTGGGTATTAAAAAACGCCCTTAAAAAGAGACCATAAAGGTGTACCTATTAGTTAGTCTTGTTGATTAAATTGCAAAACATGTACATATGTCATCTATTATATGATACTGTTAGAGATCATTTATATGTAGTGCAACCCTAATTCCATCTCCAAAGTATATGTGCAGAACTATATTAAGAGGCGCCGGTCTTAATATTCTTGTGCATATCCTTTTGGTGAGGTAATTAAAACATGTTAAATTTACACCTAAGAGTTGGTGAAAAAAGGTTAGGAATATGTCACAACACCTACTTGTGTGACGAAGCCACACTTGAATAGCGAATAGTTAAATTTGACATACACATGGTCTTTTTCAAACATTTCAGTCCTTTGTAGAAACAGTCTATCGAGAAATAAAAAAATAATCTTTGACAGAATTAATACTGCTAATTCTGTAAGAATCTTCTTCCCTTATTGCGTCTATCTTTCATTGTTATATCCTGCCAAAAAAAAAAATATTGCGTTTATATGTCATGAAATACACACGGGGGTATATGTTCTCTACCTGCAGACTTGACTAACCTCTGTTCACATATTTGCCCTGCCCGTTTTTAAACGCAACATTCTAACGCTTTATAGTAAAGCTACAGTCACCAACATTCTAACATTGTCCTTGTTATTGTTAAACCGTAATCTAACATTGGCCATGTCATTAATCATGATTCATACACTCTACATTCGTCAACAACATGCTTAAAGTATGAAATGTAACTTTGTCTATGTAATGTTATAGCCATCTTTGTCATAATCATGCCGACATTGTCAATGTAATGGTACAAGTACATTATTTTGCAAAATTTTAATATTGTCAATGTTATAATATAATTATGTTCCCCAGCACCATATTTCATTGACCATGTAATGATACAGCTACATTCTTCATAAACATGTTAACATTATTTATGCCATGGCCTAAAAACATTCTTTAAAAACAGCTCAACATTGTCAATGTTATGATACAACTACACCGTAAAGCAACATATTAACATTGCGTATTTTATGATATAACCACAGTGCGCATCAACAGTGTAACATTGTCCATGCCTTGATATAACCACATTCTTTGGTATCATGTTGACATTGTTTATATGATTACATTGCAACATTCCTCAGCAACAGTTTAACATTATCCATGTGACGGTATAACTACATCCTAAAGCAACAGGTCGACATTATCCGCGTTATGGCATAAACACAATCCTCAGCAACATGTTAACATTGTCCGTGTAATGGTATAACTACATCCTAAAGCAAAATGTTAACATTGTCCATGTAATTGTATTTCTAAAATCTTCGTTAAAATGCTATCATTATTAAAGTTATGATATGTCTGTGTTCGTGTGCCACAGTCTTACATTGTCGTTGTGGTCGTATGACTACAATTTTCTTTAATATATTTACATTGTCCATGTTTAGGAATAACTACCTTCTGTCTGATGGCTTCTTCTTAGCATATATTTCAACTACATATTTCATTAACATATAAACACAAGGAATGCAATGCCATTTGTTTCTGCACTGCTGTTTGTGAAATATGGGTGGTATTGCATCTGGAGTACAATAAAAAAATCCAGTTTGCTAAAGCAATGTTTGTGATGTGATGCTATCGACAGTAATTGTACGGTCCTTGCACACAGCCTGTATGCTTGTAATTCTGGTATTCAGCAAATGCTAATAATGACACAAATAATTAATGTCGTTACAATGGGAGAATATTGGGCATGGCAAACATATTCCAGAAATGATATTTGTGTATAATGTTAAAGGGATTTGCTCATGTTTTTAGACCATTTTGTTCACGGTAATGCATATGAAAACACTATTATTATAATAAGTTTACGCTTTGATACCGAAATAGCAGAAAACAATATAGTATAAAAACCTTATTTCAGTGGGCAGCGAACCACGCCAGCACAGTCAACATTGACAACTGACAACAAAACCATTCGTCCACAAATAGTCTTACATACGCCGATTTTTTTAGCGCTGTTCAAACAAAACTGTGGTCTTCAAAGAAAATATTTAAGCATATATCAACAAGGGTTCCTGTCGTAAGTATCTTAGTTTGAACACTCCTCATGATTAATTTGTCATTTAACAAAACACGAGGGAGTCCCTTTAAATTAAGCATATACCTGTAAAGGTATAGGGTATATACATGTACAGCCAGATGTGGTAAATTATATTTAGAAAATTCGAGAAAGATTAGGCGAAAGAAGCTTACGTATCTTATTATGTTGGTAAAAACTTCTTACTAAATACTGATTTTTCAAAAACAAAAAAGTTCATCATCAAAATGATATCGTTTCATCTTGTTATATGCGACTAAGATGTGTCAAGAATTCAGGCCTAATCAATATTGCACAACACTGTTTTCATTTATTTATGCGTACACCAAACCACCTTGACAACCTAGAATATATGAACTGCTTCATCAAAAACAAATGTGCCGCTTTTCCAGATTTGGAAATCAATTCATTATATTAAATCCATTTCGTCTGGAAGTTTCGGAAAAATATTCAAGATATATTGAGACATCCCGATGAATAATTCATACAAAAGTGGAAAGTTTCCCATTTACTTGTGTCTAAAACGAACTCGATGCATCTCCAGGCGCGGACCTGTACCAGGTGACACCGTTTTTGTCTGGGAGGGAAGATGGATCCCTCTCCAGAAAAATCAGTAGTCATAGTACTTTATCTTTTATTTAAACATCATTGAATTTAACCGGTGCCTTTAAGTAGCCCATTCATCAATAATCGATATTTAGATCGACATTCAAAATTTAAACGTACGAATTCATTAATGTGCAGAAAGAGCAATTGGAGAACTAACAAACAGGAATTGCATCGAGGCAGCGAGCTGCAGTCCAGCAGGGCAAAACTGGTAAGTAAAGAGCAGTATTTCAGCAATGGTAATGCTATTTGGACTAGGTTAATGTAAAGTAGAATTGTAGTAAAGTCATAAGGAGAAGCATGGAGCAGAATTCTAGCACATTATTAGCAAAAGATTCAAGCAGCCTTGCAGCAAAGTCATTTGGTGAAGTAACGCACAGCATTTCGTATATGTCAATAGCGTAAAATACAGACAGAGTCTATATATGCTTAGCATCGAGGGGAAATGCAATAAGGCCATAACGATTTGCAATGATCATCGTTGCAGCAGTCATAAGGAGAAGCCCCAATCATTATCACAGCAAGACCATAAAAATTTGTATTTGTATTTTGTTTGGTGTTTGCTTTTACAATAAAACGATTAGATAACGCACATGGTTTAGAAAGGCATTGTATGTAAACGTTTTATAATTTCAACATATCTGCGTGCATGTGATGCTACCAAATATAAAGACTGAATTTGACTGAACACTCTCCTTAAACATATTTGCTAATCCGTTGAAAGTAGAGCAGTATTTGATCGGAATGTATGTTTTATTTCTGTATGGGAATAGGATTCCAACACTCTGCTGGGAATAGGATCCTAGTCCTCAGCTGGATGTAGGATCCCAACCCTCAGCTGGGAATAGCATTCCAGCCCTCAGCTGGGAGTAGGTTCCCAGCTCTCAGCTGGGAGTAGGTTCCCAACCCTCAGCTGGGAGTAGAATCCCCGCACTCATTTGGGAAAAGAATCCCAGTCCTCATCTGGGAGTAGAATCCCAACCCTCAGCAGAGAATATAATCCCAACCCTCATTATGGAATAGGATCCCAGCCCTCAGCTGAGAATAGAATTCCAGCCCTCATCTTGGAGCAGAATCCCAGCCCTCAGCTTGGAGTAGAATGTCAACCCTCATCTGGGAGATGAATCCCAGCCCTCAGCTTGGAGTAGGATGTCAACCCTCATCTGGGAGATGAATCCCAGCCCTCAGCTTGGAGTAGGATGGCAACCCTCATCTGGGAGATGAATCCCAGCCCTCAGCTTGGAGTAGGATGTCAACCCTCATCTTGGAGCAGAATCCCAGCCCTAATCTTGGAGTAGGATGTCAACCCTCATCTGGGAGATGAATCCCAGCCCTCAGCTTGGAGTAGGATGTCAACCCTCATCTGGGAGATGAATCCCAGCCCTCAGCTTGGAGTAGGATGTCAACCCTCATCTGGGAGATGAATCCCAGCCCTCATCTTGGAGTAGGATGTCAACCCTCATCTGGGAGATGAATCCCAGCCCTCAGCTTGGAGTAGGATTCCAGCCTCAGCTTGGAAAAGGACCACGGCCCTAATATGGGAAGAGGATCTCAGTCCTCAGCTGGGAAAAGGACCACGGCCCTAATATGGGAAGAGGATCCCAGTCCTCAGCTGGGAAAAGGACCACGGCCCTAATATGGGAAGAGGATCCCAGTCCTCAGCTGGGAAAAAGACCACGGCCCTAATATGAGAAGATGATCCCAGTCCTCAGCTCGGAAAAAGACCACGGCCCTAATATGGGAAGAGGATCCCAGTCCTCAGCTGGGAAAAGGACCACGGCCCTAATATGAGAAGAGGATCCCAGTCCTCAGCTGGGAAAAAGACCACGGCCCTAATATGAGAAGAGGATCCCAGTCCTCAGCTGGGAAAAAGACCACGGCCCTAATATGGGAAGAGGATCCCAGTCCTCAGCTGGGAAAAAGACCACGGCCCTAATATGGGAAGAGGATCCCAGTCCTCAGCTGGGAAAAGGACCACGGCCCTAATATGAGAAGAGGATCCCAGTCCTCAGCTGGGAAAAAGACCACGGCCCTAATATGAGAAGAGGATCCCAGTCCTCAGCTGGGAAAAAGACCACGGCCCTAATATGGGAAGAGGATCCCAGTCCTCAGCTGGGAAAAAGACCACGGCCCTAATATGGGAAGAGGATCCCAGTCCTCAGCTGGGAAAAAGACCACGGCCCTAATATGAGAAGAGGATCCCAGTCCTCAGCTGGGAAAAAGACCACGGCCCTAATATGGGAAGAGGATCCCAGTCCTCAGCTGGGAAAAAGACCACGGCCCTAATATGAGAAGAGGATCCCAGTCCTCAGCTGGGAAAAAGACCACGGCCCTAATATGGGAAGAGGATACCAGTCCTCAGCTGGGAAAAAGACCACGGCCCTAATATGAGAAGAGGATCCCAGTCCTCAGCTCGAAAAAAGACCACGGCCCTAATATGGGAAGAGGATCCCAGTCCTCAGCTCGGAAAAGGGATTCCAGCTCTCAGCTTTGAAAAGGATACCAGCCATTAGCTGGGAAAAGGATACCAGCCCTCATCTGGGAGTAGGATTCCGGACCCTCATGAACAACTGATTGTAGGGATCATGACCTAAACAACCTCATATATACAATGGTAGGGTGTTGTATTTAAAACAATCTCTTCGGTTTCTTGATATTTAATTTTGTAAATACTCACGGTTTTATTTTAACTTAGCAAATTTTGTTACCAAGACGCATTTAGACAAACTCTTGTGTACCCGACATCAGCTGATGTTTGTGTTCACACACGTAGCAATTTCAGTAATTTTAAATAATTATTAGCTATTGGTAATCATAGTTACATTTTTATCTCATAGATACACAACTGCTCAACATCTTATATATTATCGAGTATATTAAGCAGTTAAATAAGTTATTTCCATATTGTTATTTAAGCCAAACTGGGGATTTGAACATTTATTTCAGCTAGTCTCAGAAGGAGTCTGCTTCTCGGGCAAGGCACATGTCCAGATTCGCCATTGAGCACGTGCTCTCATGATAAATCCCACAAGACAGGAGACGAAAACTGCCAGCACTCACCACAGTGCCAGTTAATAGACTGTTATGAGTAGTAAAGTGTTGATAAACTGTTATGACTGAACATTCCACATTGTCCTTATTTTGTTTTGATTAAATAATAGTTTTTTACTATTATTATTTGCGTGATAGTTATGAGCTTGTATATAGTAACGATCGAGTCCGCTTCCAGTGTCAAATTCATAAGTCCTTAGTGTTCTCAATAAGAACCGGCCTTCGGCCAAAATAGACGGTTAAAACTTCATTTGGGCCAGTTCAAATTTGGGAAAGTAAGTGAATATTGAGAAGAAAAAGTAGGTGTTGGGCGGTTACTTTGCAATTATGACGGTTCAACCAAAATTCATTGGTTAAAAATAGTTATGTCATGAAAATCTACAAGTGACAACCTATATATCATTCTGAATGTATAACCTGTCTCCAAGTTCTGGCTTTTGTGCTTTTTCACCAGTGCCACGAGCCACAATGTGTCGCGACTGAGCATCTTAGTGTTGAGCACCATCAGTTGAACCCGGAATGTCAGAGATGTGTTAATCGGGTCTATTCACGATTTCAAACTTCAAGAAATCACGGTTAAACGAATTAAACTCCACGAATTCATGATTTAAACATCAACATTTCATGATTTTCATGATTTCGTTAAGTTGAACTGTCAACGACGGACATGCAAGACAAAGTACCCTTCCGGCTAATATAATCAACTGAAAGTTCAGTACAGATGTCAATGTCAGTAACCATGGTCTCAAAGCTTAAATATAACACAGGTTTTGAATGTTGTCGCAAAGATGTTCAAACTTGATTAATGTTTGAAATGTTTCATGGAAGTTATTTTAGTGTACATAAGAAACGGAAATGAACTTCAATGCTCAAACCCAGTAAACATTGACGTTAGGTGAACGTTGTGAAAACTAAGGACCCCAACATTAAAATGTCGTTGAATGAAATTTTAGTTGGATTTGAAAGTGTTTAGACGTCATATCTCCACGTTGGGTTACGACCATAAATGCATAATCAAATCAAAAACTATGTTTTATCCAGCGCGATAGAATTTAAACCATAATTTTATGATAGTTGAAATTTGATTTTTTTCCAAAGTCTTAAAGTTTCATGTAACGTTAGTTTTATATTCACGTGATAAATGGATTATACTTTTGATTTCTTTTATTCTACACTCTAGGTAAGCATAATAATACTATTTTAGAGGATTATTCCCATCAGCATTAACTTTACAAAAAATATAGCTGGAAAAAAGCCTTAATAAAGGCGTTATATTGAAGGAACAGCAGCGAAATAAATATAACTGTTCGTCATGACGTCCGTAAACACCATCGCATTAGTGAAATGTACAAATCGATTTTCTATGTCAAAAAAGTAATGTAGCCACAAGTGAAATATGATTTTGGTGTTCACGAAGGTACACTGAAACGAACGTTCTTTTTTTCTTTTTTTATTATATGCTAAAAGGGATATAAAAAATAGCATTTTATTTTAGTTTAGCTGGAAAGCACCTAAAGGTGTATGTGAAAGGAACGTCGATTCAAAAATTAAGCAGATGAATTTATTTCCAAGCCCTGTGCGCGCTAATGTTTGATCTGGATGTGAGAACGGGCTAAAACCGTGAAAACATATCAAATATTATGTTCACTGTTTGAAATCTCAGTAAAACATATAATATAAGTCCGTACAACGTCGAGACTCCGACGATAACACGAAGTTAAATCTTGAAAGGCTACAATGTGATCAAAGTCCAAAGTCGTCTTGACGTCGGGTGTTTGCAACCAAGTGTTTACACTTTGGCCAAAATGCAAATTTGAATTAATTTTATTGATAAATATTAATTATTGAGCTATAACTTTTGTTTGCTTTGATCGAACAAAAGAAATAACCAGTATTACACAATGTTGACCCTGACCTTGAACTAATGCGGAACATTGGTTCTGCATTTTGTCTTGATTCGTTGGGCAATTGACCAAAGTTTGAAAAAAAATCCTTAATGGGTAGACACACAATCCTGTTACCTTGAACGGTGAAAATGACCTTCAGTCGACAAGGCTGAAAATGAGATGTACGTGTTCCCCGGATGATGTCTATGGTCCCCTTAAGTACTTACTATACTTTGATTTTGTTTGCAATTATTGGCTAACGTTGGGCTTGGATATCCATACTTGAACAAGGAGTGTGACACCATCATTTTATTATACATGTGTGTTTGTTTTGTTTACATGTGATGTGTGTCCCGTTAAGTATTGGATGTAAAGGCCCATGGGTAGGAAAAAACTGTGAAATGATAAGCCACACAATCAACAAAAAATACTTCGAACTTTACAATATACCAAGAAAGAATACATAGCTGTTAACGCATTTTTAGCATTAAAATAGCCATCGCTTAGTACTGTACAGAGCACCAGATTACAACAAAACATACATATTTCCTACGCCAGACTGTAAAAGGGTCCTTTATAAACGCTAAAAATACGCTACGTTTTTTTTCTATACGAGCATTTTTTACAATATGCGATAATTTTGTTATTATAAAAATGCTCTTCCTTGTTTTTAACTTGTCACATATTTACTGTGCAAACATCGAAAACCGCTCGGGAGTAAACAAGTTATTGCGTTTATATGACATGAACTACCCACGGGGTGAAGGTCAAATTTCACCTCACCTCGAGGATGTCCGCAAATGTTATTCTTGCATACCGGACGTGTGTTTCCGGTCATGTGACCAGTGCTGGAAAACCCCATCTTACACCCCATGTAAGATGAGTCACGCGCAACAACGCGCCACTTCTTATTTCTTTTATTGCATGGTTTATGAAAATAATATTATGCTATTTCAATAAAGCGCAATCAAATATATATGTATGCAAAACTTTTAATTAGAATTGAAAATAAATAGTCGTAAAAAACGCGATTTTTAGTTATTTAAAAGTACTGCGCTTAAGTAGTCAGTCAACAACATCGCACGCGCTTTTTGGTGTTATTGTACTAAAGTTCGCTGTCTTCATCATTTTGACACAAATTTATAATTTTAGATATGCAAGAAAAAATATCAATCATGTTTTTTTTTCGGTCCGGAACGAAAAATCCGATCCTCGGGCACGCTGCGTGGCCGATAACTCGGCAAACCTCGTTACCGGCTTACGCGCGTGCCATCGGGTCGGATTTTTCTATCCGTACCGGAAACTCATGATATATACTTATATTCTATATCCATCTACACCGAAACTCATTCATTGCCTAGCAGTTCATTACGTTGTTCTAGAAAAAACGATCCATCACATAAATGGAAACTCTCGTGTCAAATCGCTACACACTTTTCTGGAATGAGAATTTGGCATTGTATTATGATTACGCTATACAGCCACACCTGTAATAGTTTAGCAGTGTTGGTGTATTTTCTTTACTCATGTCCTCTTTCCCCCAACATGAATACTTCGTTTAAATATGTCAACACAGATAAGCTTGCTTGCACTGGGTAAATTCCATTCAGTTTATTTATCCCCTTCAAATTTATGTACCATGTTGCTGCATGCTTTGTTTCTGACACAATTACAGAAGTGCATGTGCACGTGTTTATCCTGCTGCAGCCAACATCATATGCACGAACAGTTATCACTAAAAAATAAAATAATGCAGACATTGCATACATGTTAATTCTGAAAAAAATGACAATTGCAAAACATGCACGTATACATGTATAACAAAACACTTGTGTATACATGTATTCTTCTGGTGTAACATGTATGCATATATATTTATATAATTGTTTAGAGATGTCATCTTGAAACAGTTTATTTCAACTTTTGTTTTTTTTTAGGTCTTTCCCTCTCACGTGACGAATTGAACAATTCAGAGCCTATATAAACGGAGCTTAAAACACACCACAAAATAATGAAAGAGAAAAAACAACTGAAGTCTTCATGAAAAAAACTACTTCAGTTGTCACACACCGGCTGACATTTAAGAACAAAATAAGACAGACTATTAGGTTTTGTCTAGGAATAAGAGGCTTTTATTTCTACCGTGACGTATCTGTCTGATTGTCTGTCACAGTGCATCTATCGAGAGCTTAAGCTCGTCAACGTTATTTGTTTAGTTCACACAGGTAAGAGAACACATTTGTCCAAAGCAACATAACCGTCAAATGAAGATAATACATTCTCTTTAACAAAATCAGTTAACATTTATATGATATGCCCATGCTAATATGGAGGGAAACACCAACAACATTATTCATCATCAGAGCAGTTGTATTTGGTGAGATGCCATTTTAAATGTTCAACAATGTATGTGTATACATGCAGACATTGCAAACTTATATTCAATAAAATTATAAAACCAAAGAGTTAAGTGTACCGAAGAATTACATCTTTGAAATACAAATAAACAAATAATAAGCAATAAAATTTAAAGTCAATATTGACTGTAATTTACCCGGGTTAACTATTAGCTCGAGCAAAACAAGTTATCAATTAAATGCAAAGACATATTTGTATATATCAATCCTCTTTCGTAGGTTATAAAATTCATCAGTTTAAAAAGGTGAAATAAATACCACAGCAAGTGTTTGAAATGAATATGTCATTTTATAAACAAATGAATAATCAAATTATATAAAATGGACATGAGTTCAAATATTCTGCAATACAAACAATTGAAACTAACAACAGTGTTGAAACGAAGTTGGGTATAAAAAGCGCCAACGCCTTGATATGAAACATGAGTATTACAAACGATCGTACAAATATAGCAGAATAAATAGCAAAATATATGCCGAATTTTGAACTGAATCCGATAAAAACGCCCACAATTGAAAGGCGACAAAAATAGAACTAATTCCGAGGAAACAATTTGCGACATAAAGCACCAACCACAGGTACGCCAAAGCGCCAACATTAGCTTTATAAAGCGCCAACCATTAGCTATATAAAGCGCTAACCACTAGCTATATAAAGCGCCATTCACTAGCTATATAAAGCGCAAATCATTAGCTATATAAAGCGCCAACCATTAGCTATATAAAGCGCCATCCATTAGCTATATAAAGCGCAAATCATTAGCTGTATAAAACGCCATCCACTAGCTATATAAAGCGCAAATCATTAGCTATATAATGCGCTAACCACTAGCTATACCATTAACTATATAAAGCGCCAACCATTAGCTATATAAAGCGCCATCTTTTAGTTATATAAAGCGCCATCCATTAGCTATATAAAGCACAAATCATTAGCTATATAAAGCGCCAACCATTAGCTATATAAAGCGCCAACCATGAGCTATATAAAGCGCAAATCATTAGCTATATAAAGCGCCAATCATTAGCTTTATAAAGCGCAAACCATTAGCTATGAACAGCGCCAACCATTAGCTATATAAAACGCAAACCATTAGCTATATAAAGCACCAACCACTAGCTATATAAAGATCCAACCATTAGCTATATACAGCGCAAACCATTAGCTATATAAAGTGCCAACCATTAGCTTTATAAAGCGCAAACCATTAGCTATATAATGCGCCAACCATTAGCTTTATAAAGCGCAAACCATTAGCTATATAAAGCGCCAACCATTAGCTTTATAAAGCGCAAACCATTAGCTATATAAAGCGCCAACCATTAGCTTTATAAAGCGCAAATCATTAGCTATATAAAGCGCAAACCATTAACTATATAAAGCGCCAACATAAGTGACATAAAAAAGCATGAATATTACTAGCAAATTATTTATGGAAACAACGAAAAATTCATACATTTGAGAATAAGAGGCCAACCCCTACGAAAATAAAAATAAGTTATGAGATCACGCATGAACAACGGTAGCGTGGCATTATACAACACATATGGAACACTCCCATGTATAAGTCCTATATAACGCGTTTGTACAATTGCAAAGATGATCACTTTACAACGTGACTTGCTGTCGGGCCAGTAAATTTAATATTTCCCCTAAATTGTCCTTTAAGTATTTGCTAATTGCGAGAGGACACAAGGGTCCCGATCTATTGGCTCCTCGAAAAGACAACAGTACGGCTTGATACACAGGAAACGGACTAACGACGCATATCTTGTCCTCTTCATACACCGAACAGCAAACGCCTCGCGTAAAATAACGTTATTGTTAAAACCTGCCTCCCAATGTAACGGTAACGCCCACAAATCACACTGAATTAGATAATCATTTGATTCTTAACAGGTCCTGAACACATTTGCTAGGAGCTTTTAAAACCGAGAAAAAACGTAGTGCAGTCGTAGTTCAATCGGTCATATATTTAAGGGTATCGGATAGGTATTCGTGACCTTTCCTTGGTAATCGCTGGTAGTCGGAGTCGATCGTAGCTCGTGCTTTATAGCGATTTAGTACGTATTAGACTTTTTACGATTTAACACGAGTTGCTACCCAGTTGAGAATTATAACACATATTTCAGCATTCAAGTGGAATCTTTCTTAATCGAATACACATCGCTAATCTTTGCATTTCCATCATGCTGCAATGGCTAGTAATCGTTTGCGTCTGCAGGCCAAAAATGTTCCCGGTTCATCTCTTGTAATGCCTCTACGATAGGAAGTGGGCAATATGGGCTTCATTCGTGACCATAACAATAACAATACGACACTGGAGGGGATCTTCTCCTTACGTTACATATTTGTTTGGTGTATGTTTTGAGTAAATGTTCGTGCAGCTAATGCGTCGGATAAGGAAGTACAAACACACCCTTTGAGATAACATAAAGTTGTTGGACAATATGTCAGCGGTCGGCAGTTTACACATGTCTCAGATTTACAATAATTCGTTAACTTTGCTAGAATTGGTCTTTTGGTGTTCTTATACCACTGACAAGTAGATAAATATGGTGTTGTGGTAATTATACTTATGCATAAATCATGTTTATTATGTCAAAAATTGTTCATAGGTTGAGATCTTATAAAAAAGCTTAGTTTTAGTATAAGATATTTCAATCCAGTCAAAATATAAATATGTTTAAAGGAAATAGAATCATTACTGCTATCAATATAAGTGACTACAGTTAACTGACATAAGTATGCATTTGAAATGTATCAGTAATATTATGATTTTTATCATTTTTGTTTAACTGAAACCTCAAAACAGGAAAACAGATATTTTTTTCTCTAAAAATACCCTTTTATCAGTAATATTGAAATTGCAACATTCATCCATAGGACGATTATCGATTTTTTACCGCTAAATAAAATCGAAAATTGTTCACCCGATAAAGAAAGAAAATATGTCAGTTCTGTTTAGCACCGCTGTTTGCGTAATACGGGAGGGACTGCATCATGTCCCGGGATTTGGAAGAATTATAGTTTTACCAGCTTGTTACATGTACATCTGCAAGTTTTGCAAGGTGCTGATACAATGCAATATCAAGCTATCCACAATGATTGCACTGTATCTTATAAATACCTGTATGTTTGTTGTTCTGGTATTTTGCAAATGCTTTCAAAATGGGCTAGACAGCAGATGGTCCAAAATTCGGCAAATATAGTGTTTGTTTGCACTGGATTGTCAATGCTAGCTGGTTAAGATGCCGTTTCTACATTACATGGTCAAAATTATAAACGCAGCATTCATGTTGCTGTCTCATCTGTGTTTCCCCATTTATAATATTGCATAATGGTTTCCCATTTTAAATCATATCTTTTTTATGAGTACAGCTAAATATATCGACACTTTTTTTAGACTTACGTGGATTTACGTGGTAAGCAACTATAGTAAATTTCGATTTGGAAAATATGCGAAAGAGGCATGTGTCGTAAGCGATGTGGTACAACAGTAAGATTCAATGCGTTGTTCACAACGATATCAATTTTGTGTAAGTTTTTGACATTTTTTTTGTTCTTGCAATTGTTTCATCTGGTGTTTAGCCCATTTCATGACAACAATAATAAATGCAGTTACACTGAAAAACGTATCGGTGATTCTTTTATAAACGACATGTCAGGAGAAAAGGGGGCCTTATTAGTCTTGCTCACTGCTTTCTTTGTTAATTTATGCGTACACTAAAAGCTTCTGGCCAACTGGAATTATTAAGGCTATATTCGGAAATCAGATTATTTTATTAGATCTATTTACGCTTGACGTTTCGGTAGAACTAATCAAGATATATCCATACATCACGATTAATAATTCATACATATATCTAAAAGGTTTCCTATTTCTCATGTGTCTACCATGGACTCTAGGCACAGATATGTACCAAGTGACACTGTGATTTTTAAAAGCAAACATATATCCCTCACCAGGAAAATCAGTACCCATATTACTTGATCTGTTATCACAACATTAATGAAGAAAACTGGTGCCTGATGATTGGATTTTGAAGTTCCAAATGTCGAGTTGGAGTAGCAACAGGCACAATTGCAAAAAGTCATTAAGAGTAGCAATGAGCAGCATTGTAGAAATGTCAGGAGGACAAGCAATGAGTAGAATTACAGAATGATCATTAGACGTAGCAACGAGCAGCATTGCAGAAAGGTTATTAGGAGTAGGAACAAGCAGCACTGCAGAGAGGCCAATAGAAGTAGCAACATGCATCATTCTAGAATAGTTATGAAAGAAGAAACCAACAACATTGCACAAAGGTCATGGCAGTAGCAACCAACAACATTGCAGAAAGTTCATGACAGTGGTAACCAACAACATTGCAGAAAGGTCAAGACAGTGGCAACCAACAACATTGCAGAAAGGTCATGTGAGTAGCCACGAACAACATTGCAGAAAGGTCATGATAGTAGCAACCAACAACATTGCAGAACGGTCATGTGAGTAGCCACGAACAACATTGCAGAAAGGTCATGAAAGTAGCAGCGAACACCATTGCAGAAAGGTTATGTGAGTAGCAACCAACAACATTGCAGAAAGTTCATGTGAGTAGCAATCAACAACATTGCAGAAAGGTCATGACAGTAGCAACCAACAACATTGCACAAAGGTCATGACAGTAGCAACCAACAACATTGCACAAAGGTCATGAAACTAGCAACCAATAACAATGCAGAAAGGTCATGTGAGTAGCAACCAACAACATTGCACAAAGGTGGTCATGACAGTAGCAACCAACAACATTGCAGAAAGGTCATGACAGTAGCAACCAACAACATTGCAGAAAGGTCATGAAAGTAGCAACGAACAACATTGCAGAAAGCTCATGGCAGTAGCAACCAACAACATTGCAGAAAGGTCATGTGAGTAGCCACGAAAAACATTGCAGAAAGGTCATGTGAGTAGCCCCCAACAACATTGCAGAAAGTTCATGTGAGTAGCAATCAACAACATTGCAGAAAGGTCATGTGAGTAGCAACCAACAACATTGCAGAAAGTTCATGTGAGTAGCAATCAACAACATTGCACAAAGGTCATGACAGTAGCAACCAACAACATTGCACAAAGGTCATGACAGTAGCAACCAACAACATTGCACAAAGGTCATGAAAGTAGCAACCAATAACAATGCAGAAAGGTCATGTGAGTAGCAACAAACAACATTGCACAAAGGTCATGACAGTAGCAACCAACAACATTGCAGAAAGGTCATGACAGTAGCAACCAACAACATTGCAGAAAGGTCATGAAAGTAGCAACGAACAACATTGCGCAAAGGTCATGAAAGTGGCAACCAACAACATTGCAGAAAGGTCATGAAAGTAGCAACCAACAACATTGCAGAAAGGTCAGGTCATGACAGTAGCAACCAACAACATTGCAGAAAGGTCATGACAGTAGCAACCAACAACATTGCAGAAAGGTCATGAAAGTAGCAACGAACAACATTGCGCAAAGGTCATGAAAGTGGCAACCAACAACATTGCAGAAAGGTCATGAAAGTGGCAACCAACAACATTGCAGAAAGGTCATGAAAGTAGCAACGAACAACATTGCGCAAAGGTCATGAAAGTGGCAACCAACAACATTGCAGAAAGGTCATGAAAGTAGCAACCAACAACATTGCGCAAAGGTCATGAAAGTGGCAACCAACAACATTGCACAAAGGTCATGAAAGTAGCAACGAACAACATTGCACAAAGGTCATGACAGTAGTAATGAACAACATTGCACAAAGGTCATGAAAGTAGCAACGAACAACATTGCAGAAAGGTCATGAAAGTAGTAACGAACAGTATTGCAGAAAGGTAATTTGGTTTAACAACATGAATCATAGAAAAAAATCATTAGCTGAAGCAACAAATAGTACTACGGCAGTTATAAATAAGGAAAAGCAATACACATAATTGTTGAAAGGCAATATCAATAAGCAACGAGCAACGATATTTGCACATTATCTGCAAAGATTTCAAAAGTTTCTGTGAATCAAATAAATAAAACCTTTACCTATATTATATATTTTCTGAACTGTGTCAACGCATTTTTAATAACCCCCTTTGAGGTCCTTGAGAAGGTGTACATTAATTTTGACCATACGCCTATGTATGAAAGGCCAGGTCGTAAAAGAACGCTAAACATGGCGGTTCATAACTTTACAATTAATTTTAAGTTGCGATGGCTTAAACTAACATTTTTCTTTCCAATGTGTCGCTCGTATAAAGGTGACGCTAAGTCTGAGATTTGAGAAGGGTTCTCATCGACGTTAACATTTTGTTTAAACCCACAGCAAAAACACACCGTCGGGGCGGACTTTTCGGACAAGAGGATGCCTTTTTAGCCCTATACTTAAATAAATAAATAAATTTCAGCTATATTTTGTTCGTATGACTGAAAATTGGGGAAAAACATTTCCGGAATTACTTAATTTTAGAATGGTGATATAAAAATAATACATACACTTTTCATTATGGACAGCTAACCTTCTTATTTATAATATGTTAGCTTTTCGTGTCCGGCAGACAACTCGTTTATAGTAATAGCATTTATTGTGTCAACTTGCTTTTAACTTGAACGTGATAACTAATATAAACCTTTTACTTTTCCAGACAAAAACACACGTCATATATTTAGTTGTTTAGAAATAAAAGAAAACCTTTTATATGATTATTTTAAATATTTATAGAATCAAAAGTGATTGTTATGACTTTCGCGGCTATTACACAACAATGTTACGTTAATCGAAATCCTTGGCGGCAACGATAAATGATGATGACAATGCTGAGGATGAGAGGGATGGTTTTCTGGTGATGATGATCATGACGATAAGACAATATGATACGAGGATGATAAATGACTGTGCATATAGTGTGCAGATGTGAACATTTTAAACAAACTTAAGGTAATGAAATACTAAACTTACTTTGAGGATAAACTTGTTTCCGGTATTTGGACGTACACAGTTTTGCCCTTTAGATCTCTCTAAACCCTACGTGACGCGCTCTTTCGCGAGTGCCTGTGACGTTATTTGATCACTGGCTTCTAACGTTTAAACTGGTTATTATCATTACTAATATCTAGCGGATAGCATAACTGAATAAGGTTTCATTCAAGAATCACAACTTTTTGTTTGAGTTGGTTATAAAAATATTTGGGATGCCCAGACGCCTGCTCACTGTGTGGAAAAACTTAATACTGCGTCATTGTTTTCTTGTTATACATAGTTAACAATAATTATTGCATATAATAATGAAACATAATTCAATTCGGGCAACATTTTTGCCATGCACATATGAACGTAGGTAGCAACAAATTTCTTTTCTTCATGGTCATATATACGCATGGTGCATTCAAAGGTAATTATTAATATATTCGTATAACTCAATCTCAATTTTATTGTTTGTATACATGTCTGACACATTTGTTTGTAACACAAGGTGAATTTTCAATTCATTAGCACTGCTGATTGCAATGTACATTTTCCATAGCTTTTATCATTAACATGTATATGTCTTTGTCAATGATTTAAATACATATTGTAAGTTAATCATTTTATTTTGTATTTGCAGCGTTCAATATTTCATGTAATTTTATTATGTTTATGACTTATGTTTTATGCAGCCTTCCATGTTCGATGTTAATCAAATGTATATGTCATGTATGTAGAGAAATGATGAAAAATAAAATAAAAATTTAGTATTAAGTTAACTGTATATATCTGTCATGTTTTACTTCACCTTAAACATATCCATAAATGGTATTTCGGTTGAGAACAGGAGAATACTCTTATTGGCTAAATGAAAGAAATTCTTTTGTCAATCAACTCATTATTTCTAGATAGTATTTTATAATTTTTGGCTACAATGTGTAAAATCATCAAATAAATATGACTATTAAAAATAAATACAATAGCAGGTGTCTTTCGGTAACTTTTTATCATGTTTACTCCAGTTTAACCATATCCTTAAATCGTATTTCGGTTGACGACGGGAGATAACTCTATTTGACTAAAAAAGGGAAATTCTTTTGTCAATAAAGTCATTATTTCTAAATATTTTTTTTATATTTTTTGGCTATAAGAAACTTTTTTGTATATCAAAGACACTAAATATCTTCAGATGTGTTGTTTATCTCATTATATGTACCCCAAATGGTTTTAACAACATTTTAGTGACAAACAATGATTCAGATGCCTGTGGGTAAGTTCAGTAACCCAATGTGACCACCTCACGATTGTCTCCCTTAGTTGGTAGTATTCATTTGTATTCATTTTTTTTTGAAAAGGGAAGAAAGTTTTAGGAATAAATTTATCGTCACTGAAGAGGTTTGAAATACTGCAGTCTTAATTTTTGACTACCTTGGTATTCAACAAGTTTTATATCACATTTATTTTATGAGATTTTGCTAAAATTAGGGTGCACACACGTAGTCATTCTAAAATGCCGTCCAGGCTGCTTTCTAAAATGCCGTCCAGGCTGCTTTTTTAATGATGGTCAGGCTAACCATCATTTAAAAAAAAAGCCTGGACGGCATTTTAGAATGACTAACACATCAGAAAATCCAACGTTCTTGTTCTTCCAACTTCGTGGACCGCATTTTAGAATGACTAATTACCGTCCAGGCTTCTTTTTTAATGATGTTTAGCCTGTCTAGCCTAGACGGCATTTTAGAATGACTAACAGGATTATTTGACTCGACAAACAAGAAACATCCTGTTATGTCCCTTATTCAGTGCTCACGCTATGCCTTAAAGAAGGGTGGTGCACCAGCTTCCTTTTCCAGCACCCTACTGTCTTTTTATTTCACCCTGCTATGCCATTTTGTTTGACAGAGTCAATTTTCAGGAATAAAGTAAAAAAAAATATTTCTAATTATTTTGACACTTACATTAAGATAACAGTTATTCAAAACAAACTAATAGTATTGAAAGTGTAACGTGCGACCGTGAAACAAACACCAGATAGCCGAGCTTTCTGGCGTAATGAAACAAACACCAACAGATCCCTTCAGGGAAAAGCATGCTAGACCCTGAAGGGGTCCACTGGTCTTTATATACACTAACTTCTCTATTCTCACATAGCCCGGGCTTTGCTAATGTGCATATTACCAACCAAGTTTACATCCGGTATGAACATACTTCTGTTCTAACGGAAAGTTATTATGAACGCACATCTGCCGCCTACAGTGGACCGTTACACTATAAACGCACATCCGCCGCCTACAGCGGACCGCTACATCACTTTCCCCTCCGAGAAGACTCGTCCCAAGTCTTGGTCTGGGAACCTTATGGGTAAGGCAACTCTGTTCCGGCAGTTGTCATTATCCCACCGCTGCCACCATTTGTGATGTGCAAGACCATCAAACAAACACCAGATAGCCGAGCTTTCTGGCGTAATGAAACAAACACCAACAGATCCCTTCAGGGAAAAGCATGCTCGACCCTGAAGGGGTCCACTGGTCTTTATATACACTAATTTCTCTATTCTCACATAGCCCGGGCTTTGCTAATTTGCATATTACCAACCAAGTTAACATCCAGTATGAACACACTTCCGTTTTAACGGAACGTTATTATGAACGCACATCCGCCGCCTACAGCGGACCATTACACTATGAATGCACATCTGCCGCCTACAGCGGACCGCTACAAAAGTATTTAGAACACCTATACAATTAGTCCACCAAAATAGCCGTCAGCAAGTCTTTTGACGATTTTTTTTACTATGGCAGACTCAAGACGTCCACCATCCCAGCAAAAAGTAGGGAAAGGTCCTTGCTCAGAATCCTCGTGGCTGCAATTTTGAAATTATTTCCATTATAAATTCACATTTCTACGGAAATTTTATTGCCTACTGTAATACACATATTCATTTATGTCATTAAATATGAAAAAACAAACATGTTCAGATATCATAAAACACTTACATGTGTCGATTGTTTATCAAGTATACCAATATCTGTAAATCTGGGACAAATCTGATAGGTTGTGTACATGTATAACGGTATTCGTGACCGTAAATATATTTATAAATTTGAAAATAACGACTCTAATGATGAATTAAATCCAGTTAAGATCACTGTCAGGTATATTTTGAACAACTTTGTCATTATTATTCAACATTGATGCACAACATTACTATAAATTCTTTCACGCGGTGTTAAATGGTAGAGAGTTGTAGCGTTACAGGGATACATAAGGAATATCAAAATAATGTAAAAAGTATACCTGATCGCTCATTATTGTAGCTACTATACAGTATGAATTTAACATTGGCTCTTGCATGTGCCCCATTAAGCCATTAAAGGCATACTCAATGCACATCAATAGTGCCCTTTCTGACCTACATTTAGCACACTGCCCTTTTCAAATCCTGGTTGGAACACTGTATTTTCAATGTCATTATGACTATAATTGCTCCATATGGTCTTACTAGGTCTTAGAAAATTAACTGTAAACTACAATTAGCTTTGTACTAAACCTTGGTCTTGGATCATTGTAACCTGTCAATATTTCAGTCTCTTAACTGGTAACCGGTGGATAAAAGAGTTGATCAAATTATGCTGTGCCATGTTTTTAAAGTAAAAAATGATTTGGCTTAAATTTTGGGTTAAGGGTCTTTAAAATGAACTGCTGCATTTGTTGCAACAAATGTTGTATGGACTTAAGAAAGGAGTCCAAATTTGAAGCTTAGTCTATCTCTGTGTTTTTTTGATCTTCCACAGAT
This sequence comes from Mya arenaria, assembly GCF_026914265.1. Classification (NCBI taxonomy): domain Eukaryota; kingdom Metazoa; phylum Mollusca; class Bivalvia; order Myida; family Myidae; genus Mya; species Mya arenaria. Next base: position 69,129,185 of record NC_069129.1, on the reverse strand, counting down.
AAATGTTCATGCATCTGATCAGTGTATCCAAGGTCGTGTAGATGACTACAGTGATCATGACCATCCTATGTGACCAGGCCTTCAACCAAAACATCTACACTGTGCGGGCTGTCAATCAGGATCTTCTGGTATATTTTTAACCAGGTTTTCAATGAAAATTATGGGTTATTATAATTAGAATTAAGTTGCGTTGGGCTGACGGCTGGTGGATATGCAGGCATTAAACATTGGTTTTCACCAAATAAATTTAGTAAGGATTGATGGATAGTGCAGGTGGTAGCTTATGTGAAGAGCTAGCTTGGAATTGCTTTTGAAGATGGTGGGATCACCCTTCTCAAAAAAGAATACACTTTTTACCAAAGTACACTTAAAACGCAGTTGAAAGTGCGTTTTAACTGCATCTTTTACAAATAAGCACATTTTTTCTGCATCTTTTATAAATAAGTGTATTTTTTCTGCGTCTTTTACAAATCAACTGTATTTTTTTCTGCATCTATTACAAATAAAGCGTATTTTTTCTGCATCTTTTGCTATGCAAGTGCACTTTTGTGTGTTTTAAGTGTATCTTTTGCGCAATAAGTGCATCTTTTTCGTTGAAGTAAATTTTTCTACATCTTAACTGCATTAAAAGCGTATCTTTTACCTGAAAAGTGTATCTTTAGTTTTATTGATAATCTATGTCATTATTGAGTGCATTTAAAGTAGGGCTGTAACGATTCATCGGTGCATCGTGAAATCGCGATTCGGTACCCGTTGATATACTGTATCGTATCGCATTGTAAAAAATCGTGTGTATCGCATATCGTTAGATTCGTTATCTCGACTTAAGATTTGTAACACTTTACAAATATGTTTGCAGGATCCGGTCAATTTGTTAACTTTCATTTTTAACTGTCGAAACAGCGAAAGCAACTTCAGACACATTTTCGCAAACAGAGGTAGAGCTAGCACAATACGTTACAACTAGTTATCTTACTTATCTACATTGTGTTTATTTTTCAAACTAAAATAAAACATGAAAATAAAATTATTATAAAATTTGCAATTTAATTTTCTTTTTTAATTTGATTTACAAAAGATATGAAAGAAACTGGAATCTGAGAGCTAGCTGTATGCAAAAATGCGGCTGAAGTGGCTTTAGCTGTTTTGACAGTTTTTAGTCGTCTGCAAAGTCAAGAATGCCGGAAGGAAATACTACCGGTAGTAAAGAGAAACCCTCTAGATGCGCCAGCAAAATATATGTCCAAAGCTTGGGAGAACATTGTTTTTTGCAAAGTCACCCAATAAACTAGTTATTTGTAAATTGGGTCTGGCCAAATTAAATATAATGGAAACTCTACAAACACGACCATGCATCTTCGCCGATGCAAAATAATAAAAACATTAAAAATATAGTTTTGGTAAGGATATGCTCAACAATTTACAAAAAAAGGGAAACGAAAAAGTCCTACATAAAAATATATATATATAAGCGTATCGTGATATATCGTGAATCTTGTACTCTGTATCGTGATACGTATCGTATCGTGAGTTGAGTGATGATACACAGCCCTAATTTTAAGTGAATCTTTTTACTAAGAAGTGCAGATCTTTTAGTTTAGGTAAAAAAATTAGTATCTTTGTGTAATAAAGTAAAGATTTATGAAATACACACATAAATACAAGAATATGAATGAATCAATCAATCAATCAATCAACCAGTAAATAAGCATTTTATTATTGATCAATATACTTTCAAAAAAAAAAAAAAAATGAAATAAAAAGAAAGCTTATTTTCAAAATCAAAAATATATTATAATTTCTTATTTTTTGTGTAATCAAACGAACACATTTTACTTATAGGCAAGAATCAATTGCATGTAATTACAACATTTATAAAATTATTGTTCCTTAAGTTTCTTGTAATGACTACCAAATTCTTTGTCATTTCCTTTCCAATTTTACAACATGCATGATTCAGTGTGATAAGCCTGATCTTATCTGATTGTACCAAGGACCAATTAAATCTCAGCATTTAGGGAGCAATTTCAAATCAAAGCTACTGGTAGCCATTTTGTTGGGATTTCATTAAAAGAATATTGATGATGTTTTAATTAATAAATGAATTCACACCAATTAAAACAAATTAATATTAAAGGGATTAGTGAAGTAAAATAATGATCATTAGATCAGGTGAACATGAACTATGATTAAAAACAATTTTGACAATACCGCTATTGGATGATTTGTGATAAACTGACATGTGAAAGCACTCAGGTCATGGTATGTATTCTTTAGTTCAGTTGTTAATTTCACTGTTATGACACTTGAGTGCTTGTGGGACTTTTGTTTGTCAACTTTCAATCTAGTGCACATATTTTAATAAATAACAATGCTGTTATAGATAGTAGCTGGAAGTAGGATTATTGGTCCCAGATAGTAGATGTAGTTTTAAAACCCTATGAAGATGCACTTGTTTTTATCCTTATATATGTTAATATAATATTAACATATTAAGCTGAAATTGCCATGTTTCCATGCACACTAGCACCTTAAAGCTATTCAAATGATTACAGTGTTGGTTTTTGGAGGGGTCATAAAACTGCCATCTGCCACATGGCTTACCAGTTATTGGAAACTGGCCAAATTGGGTCAATCAATTTAAGTTAAGTACTAATAAAGTCACTTCTTATGTAAAATATGATACCCTGTTTTATTCCAGAGCTGTCAGGAATCTCTAGATTTGACAAAATATAACAAAAGATCCTTGAGACTGTCATTTTCCAATTTGTAGCTTACAACCGTGCCAAAAAAGCTCAGCTTTAGCTTAGCTAAAGCTATGCTTTTCAAAAAGCTGTGGTTTTTTAGCTAAGCTATTTTGAAAAAGCTTAGCAAAAGCTGTGTTTTTTATAGAAAGGTCGGCAAAAGCTGTGCTTTTTAATAATAGCTTAGCTAAAGCTATGTTTTTTTCTCTAAAAAGCTGCGCTTTTTCTTCAAAGCTGCGCTTTTTAAAAAAGAGCTGCACAAAAGCTATGTTCTTTTCTCTAAAAGCTGAGTTTTTTCTTCTAAGCTGCGCTTTTTGTTTATGAAGAAGCGTTTTTTAAATCAAAGCTTAGCTAAAGCTGCGTCTTTTGCTTAGGTAAAAGATTGCCTCTTAGAAAAGCTGCGTCTTTTTCATATTAGCTGCGTCTTTTCCAAAATTAAAGTTGGGTTAGTATTTTTTTAAAAGACTAAGCTTTTCAAACAAAAGACTAAGCTTTTGGAGAAAAACAAAGGTTTATATTGTGAAATTCACTTTTCAAAATGTTATTATTTATTTATAACACAGTTAAATAGAAATTCCAAATATTTTTTTGTGTTTTTTTTTTATTCAAAAGCAGGTGTCTGAAAATATATCATTTTCCTAAATTCCTTTAAATTGTTTTGAAAATGTGTCCCATCTCGTCAGGTCCTGATTATTCTATTTTGGATTTTTTATTTTAAACTAAAATTGAATCCATGTTGGTCAAGTTATTTTTTGTCTCTGTACATGCTGATTCGATTTAAAATAAGACAATTTTTGGCTGTCTTTGGCATTTAAACTGGGTTTATGTTTAAACATTTTGCTACTCAGAGCTAGTTTCTGTAGCTTTTGGCATAAATATTTTGGCACGAACAGAAGATACATCTTTTTTTATTGGCATCCCTTTTAAAAGTGTATCTTTAATTTTATTGATAATCTACTGTCATTAAAGAGTGCATTTTAAGTGTATCTTTTTACTAAGAAGTGCATCTTTTAGTTTAGGTAAAAAAGTAGTATCTTTGTGTAATAAAGTAAACATTTATGAAATACACACATAAATACAAGAATATGAATGAATCATCAATCAATCAATCAATCAAACAACCAGTAAATAAGCATTTTATTATTGATCAATATACCTTCAAACTAAAATAAAATGAAATAATGAAATAAAAAAAAAAGATTATTTTAAAAATCAAAAATATATATTATAATTTCTTATTTAAATCAAAAAAACACAATTTACTTATAGACAAGAATCAATTGCATGTAATAACAACATTTATAGAATTATTATTCCTTAAATTTCGTGTGATGCCACTACCAAATTCTTTGTCATTTCCTTTCCAATTTTACAACATGCATGACAAGCCTGATCTTATCTGATTGTACCAAGGACCAATTAAATCTCAGCATTTAGGGAGCCAATTTCAAATCAAAGCTACTGGTAGCCATTTTGTTGGGATTTCATTAAAAGAATATTGATGATGTTTTAATTAATAAATGAATTCACACCAATTAAAACAAATTAATAGTAAAGGTATTAGTGAAGTAAAATAATGATCATTAGATCAGGTAAATATGAACTATGATTAGAAACATTACATACCACTATTGGATGATTTGTGATAAACTGACATGTGAAAGCACTCAGGTCCACAGTGACTTGAAGGGAATGTGCTGAATTTTGACCTCTAAAATAAATTAGTGAAATTTTACCTAAAATAACCCAAATATATATTTTTTTTCTTCAGATTCATCAAAGGGGTCACTCATACCAACTATCCAGCATAAATAACTATGAATTACGGCACTTTTACAAAGTCAGAAAATCTCGATAGTCTATTTAGACAAATCGAGATTTTCTGACTTTGTAAAAGTGCCGTAATTCATAGTTATTTATGCTAGATAGTTGGTATGAGTGACCCCTTTGATGAATCTGAAGAAAAAAATATATATTTTGGGTTATTTTAGGTAAAATTTCACTAATTTTTTTTAGAGGTCAAAATTCAGCACATTCCCTTCAAGTCACTGTGCTCAGGTCATGGTGACACTTGATTACTTGTGGGACTTTTATTTGTCAACTTTCAATCTAGTGCACATATTTTAATAAATAACAATGCTGTTTTAGATAGTAGCTGGATGTAGGATTATTGGTCCCAGATAGTAGATTTACGTAGTTTTAGAACTCTATGAAGATGCACTTGTTTTCATCCTTATATATATGTAAAAATCATATTAACATATTAAGCTGAAATTGCCATGTTTCCATATATATGCACACTAGCACCTTTAAGCTACCGGTATACAAATGATTACAGTGTTGGTTTTTGGAGGGGTCATAAAACTGCCATCTGCCACATGGCTTACCAGTTATTGGAAACTGGCCAAATTGGGTCAATCAATTTAAGTTAAGTACTAATAAAGTCATTACATATTTAAAATATGATACCCTGTTTTATTCCAGAACTGTCAGGAATCTCTAGATTTGACAAAAATGTAACAAAAGATCCTTGAGACTGTCATTTTCCAATTTGTAGCTTTAACAGTTTCATGATTTTCTATCAATTATTTTTGCCACTGAGTAAAAGGTTATTTTATTATTGCTAAATTTGACAAATATGTACTTGTTTGTCTGTCTGTAAATACATTATGTCCAGTTACAAGGTGTCATGTTAAATTAAATATGAAATGATAAAATATATGGAACACAAACTCATGTTTAGGAAATTTAAATGAAACAAAATGTGTATTTATTTATTCAAATTAGGGTTCTATTTTTGATGGTTCAATATATTTGTATATATATATATATATAAAAATATTTTTTGCCAAAATGGACACTTTTAATGCAGGTAAAATGCACCTGAGTGAATTTGTGCTCTTTTTTAACACAGAAAAATGCACTATAAACGCAGAAAAAATGCACTTTTAACACATTTTTTTTCATAACATTTGAGTGCAAAAGATTCCCTTTTAATTAGTAAAAACAGAAGTGCATTTTAAGCGTGTTTTTTAAGGGATTAAAATGCACTTCTTTACTGAAGTGCGTTTAACTGCGTTTTTAACCCCAAAATGCGCACTTAAAATGCAGTTGAGTGCTTCTTTTCTAGAAGTGCGTTTTTTACCTCCAAAAAGCGCACTAAAAACACTTTTTCAAGAAGTGCGTATTCTTTCCCAAAAAACGCACTCAAGTGCGTTTTAACTGGGTTTTTTGGGAAAGAATACGCACTTCTTGAAAAGACACTCAAGTGCGTTTTTAGTGCGCTTTTTGGAGGAAAAAAAACGCACTCAACTGCGTTTTAAGTGAATGCATTTTGGGGTTAAAAACAGTTAAACGCACTTCTTTGTGAAGTGCATTTTTTTCGACAGAAGTGTTTTTGCACAGAAGTGCGTTGTGAGTTAAATGCGGTTTAAACACACTTAGTGCGTTTTTTTGTTTAAGTTCATTTTAAGCGTATTTTTTTGCTAAAAAACGCACTTAAAATACACTCCAGTGCAGAAAAAATACGCTTAAGTGCGCTTTTCTGTTCAATTTTATTCACTTTTAACGCCCTCGGTAAGAAAAATAAGCTTAAAACGCGTTGCCAATACCGTGTTTCCACACTTTTTTGAGAAGGGCAATGTCACGATCATGGTTACCACCCAATAACTTTAGTTAATATTGATGAATAGTGATGAAACTTATGTTTTAAATGCTTTAACGCAAACTAGAATGTCTTGGATTGATACATATATTTGCGTAATTATGTATGCCAGACACACAGAAATTATGATGCATACATTGTAAAAACGTATATCAACTTCAATGAATTGGAAGAAAATTTGAAAATTTAAGATCACCAAAAGTTTTTTGTTTTTTTTTATTTAACTTTTTTCTTTGAACTTACAGGGAATGTTGCCATTCAAGAGTGTTGGTCTTTATCTGGCATTCTTCAGTGTAAACAGCAATTGATTTCTTCATGATCTCTGGAGGAGGACCGTGTCAGTCGGGAGCGCTACACACTGGGTCATATTTTTCTCGATTATGCTGATAGCAGACTGCTGGACACGATGGATGTTATGTTCTTGGTTATGCGCAACCCAAGTACCCCAATTTTCCTACAGTCATACGATCAACGAGGAATATCCACTTGGCAATCGTGTGCTTACAATCAAGATGAGGTGAGTAACCATGGCAAATATTATTTGGCTAGGATTTTAGTTATTATGTCTCCCCCTCTCTGGGGGAGACATATTGTTTTTGCCCTGTCCGGTAGTCCGTCAGTCCGTCAGTCCGTCCGTACGTCACACTTCGTTTCCGATCGATAACTGGAAAACCGCATGACCTAGGATCACCAAACTTGGTAGGGAGGTTGGTCGTGAGGTGTAGAGGATCCCTATTGTTTTTGGGGTCACTAGGTCAAAGGTCAAGGTCGCGGCGACCCCCAATATAAAAAACATTTCTGCTCAAAATCTTGAGAACGGTTTGACCTAGGTTCACCAAACTTGGTAGGGAGGTTGGTCATGAGGTGTAGAAGATCCCTATTGTTTTTGGGGTCACTAGGTCAAAGGTCAAGGTCGCGGCGACCCCCAATGTAAAAAACATTTCCGCTCAATATCTTGACAATGGTTTGACCTAGGTTCACCAAACTTGGTAGGGAGGTTGATCATGAGGTTTAGAAAACTCCTATATTTTGGGGGGTCACAAGGTCAAAGGTCAACGTCGCTGTGACCTCTAATGTAAAAAAATATTTCCGTGCAATATCAGGAGAATGCTTTGATCTAGGTTCACCAAACTTTGAAGTGAGGTTGGTCATGATGTCTAGATGATCCCAATTGTTTTGGGGGTAACAAGGTCAATAGTCAAGGTCGTGGTGACCTTCCATGTAAAAATCATTTGCGTGTAATATCTTTCACATATGTTTACCAAAAATTGTAGAGATGTTACTCGGGTGTACAAGACCCGCATTGTTTTTGAGGTCACTATGTCAGAGGTGAAGGTCACAGACACCTGAACATAAGAAAAGGTTTCCGATCAATAAGTGGAGTTCCTATTGCCTTTGAGTCTTGAACTTTTGCATGCTGGTAGGTCTTCTTGGGCAGATGATCCGTATTGATTTTGGGGTCACTGGGTCCAAAAAGAGAGTGATGATGAAAAACGGTTTCCAATCAATAACTTAAGTTCTGCTTTACCTGCAGTCTCCAAACTTTGCATGCTTGTAAGGGTCATGCAGTAGTTGGGGTCACTGGGTCAAAGGTCAAGTCCACAAGGGCTTGAAGATGAAAACCGTTTCCGATCAATAACTGGCGTCTCATTTCAACTTTCGTGCATTTTGTTAATTTTGTTTTTTGTCCATAAAAGACCTGCCGTTTTTTCCCTGAGAAACAGCAGCACTTGAAGGCCTTTGCATTTTTATGGTAAGTGTCTGTTTACTTTTAAATTATTTTTATTGCCTATTAGACATGGCACCATTCAAACTATGTAAGCCAAAAGCAAGCAAAAGTCTATCATAAATGAAGCTATACCAAAATACATTTAAATTGCTATACCAAAAGACATTTAAAGTTACTAACATGTCATGTTTGAAAATGATTCTGGTAAATAATTACAATGCGAGTTCACTGTAAGATTTGAGTCAGTACTTTACACCTCTAAGTCTTACTAAGCCTTCGGGGGAGACATGCGCTTTTCTCAAAAGCCCATTCTAGTTTAATAATCATTTGAAATAGTTGTTGCTGTTTTTTTAAAGTTATTTAAAATAGTATTATAATTCCTTAAAACAAAAGGATCATAAATTTAAACTTGAATAAATGATCACTTAAATTTAAAAAGTGATATATAGATGTTAATGATTATTTCATAGAAAGAAGGCTATATGAAATTTGATTCTGCGATCAGCTTGAGATTCTATAATTTCAAAACCTACCTACACTGCAGATTTTATCTATACAACAAAAGCCCCATTTAGCTCATTTTCCATAAAACCTATTTTAAGTGACTTACTCAAAATCAATACATACACATGTACGACAAACATAAATTTTGAGTGATCAACCTTTAACTTACTTAATAATGCTTTTATGGAAAATATTATTTACTGACAACAAGATTGTAACCGGGTATTTAATAGCTAAAAAGGCAAAAATATTAAATGACCCCCCCCCCCCAATTTTTTTTATTTTTTTTTTTAGCTGATTTAAAGTTACCAGAGTGCTTTTGGTTGTTTGAGTTGATATTCAACTTTAAAGTCAGAAGAACCCTAAAAAGAGCTTCTAAAAAGGCAGTTTTTCTTCTACGGCAGTGTGCTTTTGACCCCATAAGTGCCCCAAGAACCCATGGCTGAAATGGTTTCAGCCCTCGAGCTGCCAGGTCAATCACATCCCTGTAGTAATAAATCTAATTATTGAGTAAGAGTGCATCTTTTAATAAAGATCATGATCATATACATATGCAGGCCCAATCGTCCAGACAATTTAACCTCTGCTTGTATATATGATATATTCTTGACTCAGATTATTGATATTTTAACTATTATGTCTGTCCATGTTTGCCCTTAGTTAACATTTGCTTATGATGTGAAACAGTCTTCTGTTTTATTAACCAGGTTTTCACAAAGTGACACCTGGGGCCGTATTCAATAAGCATCTTTGTAATAATTTTCAACTTAGTGAAAAATTGCAATTTTTCTAATTTGAATTTTTAGAAAACGAACAATGATTGTACACCAAAAATATGAAAATAAGCAAGAAAATGGTCTAAACATTATATGCATATGAATAAGTCTGATAAAAAGTAGCGGGTATTTAAAATAATATTTGTTGTCAAAAATTGAGGAATTCTCACTAAGTTGAAAATATTCACTAAGATGCTTATTGAATATGGCCCCTGGTTATTAGAATGACGAACATCGTTGTTCGGGCGGGTGGGCAGGCGGCCGTGCGTCGTTGTCAAACTCATCTTTGAAACTGAATAATTTCAGTAAGGGTTGACATACATGTATCTTGACCAAACTTGGTCTACAGGAAGTGTTTATGGATACCTTTCATGTGATTGCGTTTGGGGTTACTATGGTCAAGGTCACTGTTACTAAAAATAGAAAAACAGACACAGGCTGAAGTTCTTCTGTCAATTATTGAAAACCTGGTTTCGTCGCATTGTGGCGTTTCTTGTTGTATTTCAATAAAACTTATATGGTAATTAGATATGAATGAGCGCCTGGTTCCTCTCTTTATCCAGCCAGATCCACCTATGCATGACTTGATTAGGGCTTGAAATGCTGCAGCCATTTGCAAAAGTATACTCTAAGGAAGACAGCTTAAACCAAGAGTTGTTTATTATTGTAGTGTTTTAATTCTCCTTTTTTACCTTTTAAAACAGTCTTGTTGGTTCAGTGGATGGCATGTTCATGCTTTGGATAAAAAATACCTAAAAAAACCTATCTGCCTGATGAATCTAAAAGTAAAATAAATTTGCATACCCGAATTGTATCAAATAATTTTTTCATCTTAATTGAACTTTTTTTACTCCTTCTTAATCTGGCTTTGTCTTGATTTTTTCAGGATGATGTCACATACTCCATGCTCTCACACACAACAGGAAGTAGGTCCTAGGAGTCATTTTAATTGATGCAAGGAACCAGACAGGTTTTTCTCAGAAAATCTCGCAACAAGGTGCCACTCAACCAATACTCTGTATGACATGTAAGTGCATCCATTCACATTTTATTCTTGGAATTTCTTTACACCTAAACCTAAGGAAAAAAAAAATAGAAGCATTGAATTTGGAATGAAAATTCAAGGAGTAAGTTCTTAAATTTGGCATTTGTCTCACAGTGGGCCTAAAAAGACCCGGGTTTGGGTTACTCGACCCTACCAATGAAAAACGGGCTGACCCTACCGTTTTCATAGTCACTTCATAAAAAATATCAACAATTAAAAAAAAATGTATGATTAAATAATGTAGTTTAAAACCTTTCCACCTTTCTCGATAGGCTTTTCTCAGAAGTTGGTTGTTTTAGCTCGACTATTCGAAGAATATGGAGAGCTATACTACTCACCTTGGGTCGGCGTCAGCGTCACACCTTGGTTAAGCTTTTGCATGTAAGCACACATAGATTAATATCTCAGCAACTACTTGATGTATTGCATTGAGACTTTATACCATGGTTCTCAACCATCCAGCCTACTTAATTAACCAAGTAAGGTAACTCTAGTTTGCATTTAATGCAAATAATTTCCCTTTATTATTTGACTTTTAAATTCTGGTTAAAGTTTTGCGTGTAAGCACACATAGGTTAATATCTCAGCAACTACTTGAGGTATATATATAGCCCGGAATTGACTTAACTGGGTTTTCCCATGCCGGTACAAATAAAAGGTGAATATCGAGCTATTGAAATTCATGTAACAGTCCAATGACTCTATTGTCTCCATAGTAACGTGTGTATATAACAACGGTTTAATTTTGTTTGTACTGGAGGATTAAGCTGGGAAAACCCAAATAACTATAATTCAGGGCTTAAACTATTGCATTGAGACTTTATACAATGGTACTCAACCATCCGACCTACTTAATTAACCAAGTTATATAACTCTAGTTTGAATTATAATCAAATAATGGCCCCCATTTTATTCAACAAAGAAATTCTGGTTAAGGTTTTGCATGTAACCATATTTAAGTCAATACCTCAGCGAATACATCATGTATTGCATTGAAACTTTACTCACATTCTTCCAACCATTTAACCTTCTCATTTAATCAAGTAAGATAACTCTTTCTCCCACCTCAGATAAATAGATCCAGTAATTTAACCATGCTAGAAATTCTTATCTTGCACACGGGCGTAGATAAAATGCCCGTATGGAACTTCTTTTAATGGTCACCACATTGTAATTACCTCCCTTGTTGAAGACTGTCGTCTGTAGTGTCTGTTTAAAGCGCATCATGGAAACCTTGTCTTGTGGCAATATTTAAAACGCTCGTTAATTATTTCTCGCTTCAAATGTCACCAGAAAACAGTTTTCACGCACCTTTCAAGAAATGATGCTTCACTCTTCTTAGAACTATTTAAAGACCGATCAGACCATTTACATACTCTGACTCACTGCGTGAAAATCCATGAAAACCACGAATTATCGCATATCCGTACTCAATTATTTTCACTAAGCACAAAAGAGTTCCAGCAAAAAAATACATTTGTACTTAATTTTGTTTAACTGAGATGGAAGAAAAAGCATCTACCATAGCCGCTCGTGTAAGATACATAGCCGCTCCTGTAAGATAGGTTCATCCCGACCCCGACCCCAACCTTGTTTCCGCAAAACACCCTTCGCTCGTGTCGGAATAAACCTATCTTACACTCTCAGCCATGGAAGATACTTATAATCTTTCATATTATATAATTTTTGCCCCTTTATTATGCGACTTAGAAATTCTGGTAAAGGTCTTGCATGTTAGCACACATAGGATAATATCTCAGCAACTACTTGGTGTATTGCATTGAGACTTTATACAATGGTGTTCAACCACCCAACCTAATTGAATAACCAAGTTAGATAACTGTATTTTGCAAATAACGGCCCTTTATTATTAGACTTAGAAATTCTGGTTAAATTTTTGCATGTAACCACATTTATGTTAATATCTCAGCACATCTTGTATTGCATTGAAATCTAATCTTACAGTGATACATGCATGTTTCGCCAAAACTTTTCAATCCTTACACTGAAAAGCGGTGGAATAGTCGAGCACGCTATCTCTGTGACAGCTCTTGTTTTTATCAACTGTGACCATTTTTTATTTGGCAAGTGTATAGTACAAAACTATAAGGACCTTCAGGTTTTCAGTAAAACAGTGGCTTTGAGTTTTGAACATGTAACAGGCCTTTCATAAACTCATTTCATGCAGATTGTAATCTTTTGCCAACAGCTTGAGTCTTATCATATTGTGATTACTTGTTTGGTCAATCTTTTGATGATGGTGTTGAGGAATGCATATACAGTAAAACTGTGGTCATTTGAACAGGTGGTCGTTCGAGAACCGGCGGTCTCTAGAGGTCGAAGCTTAGTCCCGGACATTTTTCCTTCTATTTTCATATAAAATATACCGACGCTGCATCGAAACCTCAATAAGTCGAGCACAATAGCCGGTCCAAAATACACAAATCATGCACAAAACCTTATGTTTCCCTCGATGTCATAAATTCACACTTTTTCCCGAACGTGTATTCCAATACAATTGCTAAGTGCTAAATGCAAGTTTTAAGAATTTCAATGACAGTTGAAGGGAAAATTGATAAGATGTGAAAAAGCGTTTATCACTGTTTACGCATGACTGCTATTAGTTTATAAGGGCATTTGAGAAGAAACATGTAATTTTAATTATAAGTTGCATTGTCATATTTCCATGTTGCTTATTTCGAAAATGTGCTTTTTGTAAAACTAAACATTACCATCTATTCATTTATTGTTTTTTTTTACATTTTTAGCTCACCAGAGCACTAAGTGCTCAAGGTTAGCTATTGTGATCGGTCTTTGTCTGTTGTCCGTCCGTCCATCAGCCCGTCATTCGTCCGTCAACAATAGCTTAAAAAACATCTCCTCTGAAAATACCTGGCAAAATTCAATTAAACTTCGCAGGAAGCTTCCTTTGGTGTCCATCTACAAAATTACAACAAGGGGTCAAGATTGATTAACAACAACAACAACAAAATGGCCGACTTCCTGTTTTGCTTTAAAAAGAATCTCTCTGAAACTGCCACTCAAAATTCAATGAAATTTTACAGGAAGCTTCCTTGGGTGACCCTCTACAAAAATACAACAAGGGGTCACGATTGATCAAAAACAACAACAATCTTGCCAACTTCCTGTTTTCCTTTAAAAAACATCCCCTCTGAAACTATCAGGCCAAATTCACTGAGACTTTACAGAAAGCTTCATTGCATGACCCGCTTCAAAAATACAACAAGGAATTGAGAATTATCAACAACAACAACAACAACAACAAAATGTTTGACTTACTGTTTTGCTTTAAAAAAAAAATCTCTTAAACTACCAGGCCGAATTCAATGAAACTTTACAGGTAGCTTCATTGCATGACCCTTTACAAATATAAAACAAGGCATCGTCATCAGTTAAGATGTGTTTAAATTGCAACATTTTTATTAATGCTTTATCACAGAGTTGTGGTCATTTGCTTAGGTGAGCGTTTTAGGGCCACCATGGCCCTCTTGTTACATTAAGTATACACCTTCGAACATAAAACCAATTTTCTTCAACCCTAAAATACACTGAATTGGAAATTGAAACTTGGGTCGTTCGAAACATCGGTTCCTTTGAGGTTTCAGCTTGGACCCTGGCGTCCTCGAGCGATCACAGTTTTACTATAGTGTTCATGGTCTTCTTTTATTTGGTCAATCTGTAGTGTTCATGGTCTTCTTTTATTTGGTCAATCTGTAGTGTTCATGGTCTTCTTTTATTTGGTCAATCTGTAGTGTTCATGGTCTTCTTTTATTTGGTCAATCTGTAGTGTTCATGGTCTTCTAATTCTCTATTTAATCTTTTTGCTGGTGGTGTTGAGGAATACAAACTGTTCATGGTCTTGTGTTCTTATGGTCAATCTTTTGCAGCAGTCTTTAGTGGTGATGATGATGATGATGATGATGATGATGATGATGATGATGATGATGATGATGATGATTGCTTTGATGATACATGTACTATCATGACTGGTGATGTTATGGTGATGCTGTCATGGCTGCTGATGTTATAGTGATGTAATAGTGATGCTGTCATGGCTGCTGATGTTATGGTGATGTTGCCATGACTGGTGATGTTGTCATTGCTGGCGATGTTATTGTGATGCTGTCATGACTGGTGATGTTATAGTGATGTAATGGTGATGCTGTCATGACTGTTGATGTAATGGTGATGTTTTCATGACTTGTGATGTAATGGTGATGTTGTCATGGCTGGTGATGTTATGGTGATGCTGTCATGACTTGTGATGTAATGGTGATGTTGTCATGACTGGCGATGTTTTTGTGATGCTGTCACGACTGTTGATGTTATGGTGATGCTGTCATGGCTGGCGATGTTTTTGTGATGCTGTCATTGCTGTTGATGTTATGGTGATGTTGTCATGGCTGGTGATTTTATGATGATGTTGTCATGGCTGGTGAGTTTATGGTGAAGCTGTCATGGCTGGTGATGTTTTCATGGCTTGTGATTTTATGGTGATGCTGACATGACTGGTGATGTTATGGTGATGCTGACATGACTGGTGATGTTTTGGTGATGCTGTCATGGCTAGTGCTGTTATGGTGATGATGTCCTGGCTGGTGATTCTGACATGACTGTTGATGTGATGGTGATGCTGTCGTGATTGGTGATGTAATGGTGATGTTGTCATGCCTGGTGATGTAATGGTGATGTTGTTATGACTGGTGATGTTATGGTGATGCTGTCGTGATTGGTGATGTTATGGTGATACTGTCATGACTGGTAATGTAATGGAGACGCTGTCATGGCTAGTGATGTTATTGTGATGCTGTCATGGCTGGTGATGTTATGGTGATGCTGTCATGGCTGGTGATGTTATTGTGATTTTGTTATGGCTGGTGATGTTATGGTGATGCTGTCATGGCTTGTGATGTAACGGAGACGTTGTCATGGCTGATGATGTTATGTGATGCTGTCATGGCTGGTGATGTTATGGTGATGTTGTCATAGCTGGTGATGTTATTGTGATGCTGTTATGACTGTTGATGTTATGGTGATGCGTTCAGAATTGGCCCGAATATGTCAAGTAACCAGTTTCAATAAAGAATGGTGATATACCTACTTGCCAAGTCCATTTGAACTCTGAGTTTTCTATTAAAACATTATAATTGAAACATATACATTCGATGACATTTAACATAACGACAGACAGCTACCTACTGTAAAACTGAAGTCGAAACATTTGGTCATCTTTTCTGTAACTGCCCATTTGTCAAACTCGTTTTAGAAGATTTAGAAAAGAGACTTAATAGTCTTGATTACTTAAAAAAAAAGACTTTTGTCTTTGTTTATATCAATTGTAATAAAAATTGTTTAAATATTTTATTGATAAGAATTCTGACCAATATATATATATATATTTCTTTGCAAAGGAATATCTATTGTTCCGGCAAGAAATATTTGAAAGCAAGTCATAGTTAACGCTTATCTATTTTTAAGCAATCAAAATTGATCACACAAAATTTTTAAGTTTCGTTCAAAGAGATTATAATGAAATTGAATGATACCAAATTTAATAACCTGTTTTTGTTCATAATTACTTAGTACAAAAATGAATACTTCTCTACCATCTCCTCTATACCTTGTATATAGTACTGGTTTTTTTATTTCACCTTCTTTCTTTTTCTTATTTCCATTAAAAAAAGTCCATTTACCATTCAATTATTTTTTATTTATTTTTTAGTATATTCATATACATTGCTCTTACAATCTAAATGGATATTTACGAAAAAAATTAAAGGTAAATTTAAAAAAAAAATAATAACAAAATAAATAAATACTCAGCAACTTGTTTATACATAGATTGCATGTAAATGTGAATAATAAACATTTGAGTTGCAACAAAATTTAAAACAACTACAACATGCAACTTTAGTTTACATAAACACATATAAGAAAATAAAATGACATTTTGATTGTGTGCCAATGAACAAAATACATGTGTGATTTCAAACATTGTTCATTTCAGCTAAAGCTATCCATTGCTGGTCAAATATATCATCAACAGTGACGTCACTGCTGGCAGACCCCGTGGAGAACTGTAGGTTGAAAGACATGGAAGGTGCTGCCTCTTTGGATTGCGACTGGAAATAAATCAATGTGCCGGATATGTGATGGATAAATGCCGGATATGTGACAGATATGCGTTTATCGATGATATATATGTGAACAGGTGTTTCAATATTTATACGAAAAACTACAGATAACAAGCTCAGTTGCCAAAAGTTTTAACATAAACCCTGTTTAATGGCACAGGGTAAGCCCCAAAGATATAGAATACAAAAACAACGAACATGGAACAACAGCATCAACAAACAACACAAAACATATATATTATATAAAAAACTAGGTGTGTTTATCAAGGATTGCTAGGAACCGCCTTGAAACGGTAAGTTAAATATAAATTTACTGGGTGTTAAAACCCGACTGTGTGCACAACCTCACTCTTATCCAAACAATACCGAATGAAGTAAAAAACGTAAATGGTAAATCTAATCGAAGTATGAATAAACTTAAGAAATTTAATAATACAACAAATAATAATAATAGACTTATAGGTAAACCTTATCAGACTTAGATTTCAACGTCGTTTGTTATTGAAGTTCATGCTTCGGTCCTGTTTCTTCGCCTGGTTTTGTCCCCAACTTGGATGTCATCTTTGACACATTTTGTGATTTGACCGTATATTTTGGAAATTTATGCATTGACACATTTTCTTCGCTTTGAGTTTCCCTGATTTTGATGCTGACTTTGATTCTTTTTGTGGTTGGCCTTTTTCTTGGTGACCTTACAAAGCCCTTCGACTGTTTAGGTTGTGGGATTTTCGCTGCAGGACTGTAATATTTGTTCGGCTGTTTTGTTTTTGGATGGTGTTTGGTACGTAGCCCACTTTTCTTCCGCAAAATTTGATTCTCCTTGATTTCATTTTTTTCTTTTGCATTCCTTTTCTATACTCACTCTCTTGCACGAAGAGTCTTTGGGCGCGCTCGATTGGGCTGTCGGAACTGCCAGAATCAAATTCCGACTCTACCACAGAATCTGCCAAACGAGTGAAATTGGCTGTCGGAACTGAATCATAGTAATGTCCGCTAAACTTCTATTATTTGATGAAATTCTTGACAGTTCTTCGGATGACAATTTCGAAGACAATTCATTTGCAGCGGTAATTTTACCTGCTGTTGCAGCCGCTATGTAAGTAATACAGTAAGGTTGTCAAATCGGTATTTCATTGTTTAAAGCGTACTGGTATGGTAACTTGCAAGTTCCCTTATCAGAGATTGGTAAATTCGGACACTGAACTATAATAGAACAATATCTTCACTGAATGAAGAGAAAGTAAAGCATGACCGAGTACTTAACGCTTCGGACTAGTAATCTAATGATCGCTAGCCGCATGGGTTCAAGCCCTGACAGGGGCAAGTCGTTGTTTCCTTGAGCAAGAAACTTAAGTTACACTCATTGCTCAGTACTGTTTGGTTCCAGGAACGGATTCGAAAGTGTGTCTATAAGCTTATAGCTTCCTGCACAATTGAACTAAAATAAATTCTGTATAAACCAAAGTAAAAATTATCGTGGAAACTGAGGAATTCAATGAAACCATGCAGTTATAGAAAGGTTCATTGTCGTTTGGTGTAATATGAGTATAAAGTTCTACCATTATATTCAAAACTTGGTTATACTGGATATGTATAAATGTATGCAAGGACTGACCTAAATGATATCAAGGGGCTAAGAACTTAATATCTCTCTATCTCTCAAAGAGTAAAATTACTGTTATAAATGTCTTAACAAGCAAAATATTCTTTCTTTTCATATAGGATACGAGAGGACAGAATAAGGGTAGAAAGATATGTCGAGGATGTTGTCCCGAACATACTCTGACATAAGTTTTCAAAGGCATTTCCGACTGTCTCGTGATACATTCAACACAGTTCATGATCATTTAAAAGACTGTCCAGAGTTTTTTGTAACAGCTCGCCACCGTGGACGACCAGCAGTTCCAGTCTCTAAACAGTTAATGATCACCTTGTGGTACTTAGGGACACACGATACAATACACCGTCTGTCAGATAGGTTTGGGGTTTCAGAAGATACCATCCTGAACTCCCGGGACTCTGTTATTGCAGCAGTTATAAGACATTTGAGAACAAAAATTATAAGCTGGCCAACACAGCAACAAAAACAAGTCATTAAAGATCATTACGAAAGAAAAAATGGGTTCCCCAATATTATTGGGAGTTTAGATGGCACACACATTAGAATAAGTGCACCAAGAGAGAACCAAAAATCATACATAAATCGCAAAGGATTCCATTCTAATCAACTGCAGGCTGTCTGTAGAGAAGATTTAACAATTACTCACTGTTTTACCAGTTTTCCCGGGAGTGTTCATGATTCAAGAATATTGAAAAATTCTGATTTATGGGATCATGGACAAGAGCTATGCGGGAATGATCATATCTTAGCTGATGGTGGATATCCACTGCAGACATGGTTATTGACACCCTACCAGGACAATGGATTGTTAACCCCAAACCAGCGACATTTCAACTCCTTGGCGTTGCTGTCTTCAAATCGAGTGTCCATAGAACGAGCCTTTGAACTTTTAAAGGGTAGATTTCTACGCCTTACAAGCTTGGTTGTGAATAAGGTAGAGACAGCAGTAGACATTATTATGGCTTGTTGTGTTTTGCATAATGTCTGCATTCAGCAATCAGATATTATAGATGAATTTATGTAAAGAGACAATGATCCCGTCAGATTAAATGTTGGTCATGGAATTCGACCTCCTGCAGAGGAAATTCTGAAAAGGGGTAACATTGCAGCCAACTTACAGTAAAAAGAGCAACTGAAATGTGTAGATTTTCTTAACTTTATTTGGTGTTCAAAAAAATACTTGTACTTTCAAGTATAAACAGAAATAAATATAAAAAAAATGATAAATTTGTATTGCAAATATTTAAACAAGAAGCATCACATTATGAATTAAATAAGGTAATACTGTTTCCTGAGCTACCCCGAGTCAAGTTAATAACAATAGATAATGACATAATTCTCTGGCCTCGCGTTTGTTTCAAAATTAAAGTATAAATTTTATCACATAATATGATGCTTACATAAAACAACATGTATTGAATAAAAGACATAACAACATGTTATAATATCAGTTGATATGACACTGACTAGTAATAAAAATCACATAAATGTATCAACATAAACAGATGAATACAAGGCAATATGCCAACCTATAGAGCCTAAATGGTTTCACTGTATGGAACTTACTTATTTGTGACAATGCAAAGCCTGTTATAGTATACCCATTAACATATTTGTGTCAATGCAATGCCTGTTGCAGCAAAAACCTTAAACAAACAACTGCACTGGTTAAATATATACAATCAACCTAACTGGTTGGACCTTAAAGCAACTATAAGGGTAAGACCTAAATAAACAACCACATTTGTTTTGCAAACAAAATTTAAACAGACTTTCCAAATACAAATAAGGGACATAATTCTGTCAAAATACAGAACAGTTATTCAGCTTTGTCAGTTTTCTTACATTATCACACCATGCTAAACGTTAAACAAAAGCAAAAGTGTATTTTTATAATACCCAACAGCACAACAAACAAGATACCAGAAAACATTACTGTCAGAGCATAAGGTTTTGACGTTCAATGCCATCCATACTTTCAGCATCTGGTCCTTTTAAAATACTTAAATAGAACAATTTAGCTAATGTAATATTGAAGACAAAAGAAGTTTTACACCATTCAAATATCTTTGTAAACATCTTGCATATAGTCTTCTAATTTATACCTAAAGCATATAATCAGAACTTCCAATAAAACTTTAAATGTGTCCAATAATGTCTGTCCATAGGACACAGATGCCCCACTTTACCAGTCTATTAAAACATGTCCAATTTATGCAGCCACATTCTTTATTCAACCTGCATAAAAACTTTTTTACATAATTTACTATGACAAACCTGAAAATATACTTTTCTTTCATTATGAGTTTCATTGAAAAAATGGTCTAGCAACATATCACTTGAAAATTGTCAATTTAAACTAAGTCAAGGGCAATAACTCTGCAATAACTAAACGGACTCACAAGTGAAACACTAGGTGCATAACTAATTTTGCTGAGCAATATAGCTACAAATTTTCCTGACTGTGGCTCAAACACTTTCAAATGTATGCAACATACAAAATTAAAATTGCAAATTCTGACTAAGTCAAGGGCAATAACTTTGCTATTACCGAACTAATCTGCATCAGATAAACAATTTTATAAACATTTAACTTTTTAAACTGAACAAATAACAGCTGTCCATTCAACAACTACATACACGGCTACCTATCTAGATGTCATACCAGCTAGGTTATGCTTTGGTGTTAACCAGTTTACTTTTTCAAATCACTGCACAGAGATTTTAAAATGCCCATCTTCTCACGATGCATCTTTCTCCTTTCTTCAACTTCTTTCTGATGTCTTTCTTCCTGCCTGTCAACATATGTTTCTAGAAACTCTACAATATGTGATGCTTGCGACTTGCGGCGCTTCACAGGTTTCTTATTCTGTTTACCGGACTCTCCTGGCATGTCTTTATCAGATTTCGAATCACTGGTCTTGCTAGCAGTACTTGATGCTGTTGAATTCTCCGAATCACTGGGCTTGCTTTAAGTACTTGATGCTGTTGAACTCAATGTGACCCTTGGTGAAATGTCTGGATCTTTGCCAAGAAGCTGGTCCAGTTCTTCATAGAAAAGGCAATCTTTCCTCCCAGCACCTAAAATGTAGTATATGTATTGTTAAGGAGTATTATTGAGACACGGTGAACTCAGTTATCTTTAACTAGTTTAGTTGAAATTAAAGGGACAGTCCATAGAAGTTAACTTAAAAGTTGTGATGAAAAAATTATTTTACATTTTTAAGGCCGATAAAATGGACTGACTCCTGAACAGCAATTAGTTTTCTGTTTCAAAGTAAAAAAAAAATTCTGTGCTTTAATAAACATGGAAAATGTCTAAAATATTGTGTACGACAAATTAACATGCAAATACGATATAATTTATTTTTCAGACATTCATCATCATTTCACGTCGCTCAGATGTGCATATATCAAAATTGTTCAAGAATGTTTTTTTCAATTTTATTGCTCCTGTACTTAAAGTTATATTTGAGAAAAATGTACTTTCACTGATTATCTCCCCTTAAAATGCTATTTCATTTATTCGTGTGCAGTAATTAAAAGTGTAGTTATTTTGCTAAAAGTAGCTTTATTTTTAGTTTGCAGAAATGCTTTTAAAATGATTTTTCAAATCATTTAAAAAAAATAATAATGAAATGTTGCTTTAAGTATTTTTAAAAAAATGTCACTTGTGTAATAGCAAACTACACTACAGTATTATGGAATGGTTATGATGGTGTGGGTATGTGGTGTAGTTGTTTGGTGTGGGTGTGAGGTGGTGGTGTTGTACAACCTCCATATGAAGTTTAAAGGCTGTGGATCAAAAGGTACAGCTATATTTTGCAGGTTAAGGAGTTAATGTGCAATGTATATTGACATACTGCACATATTTACCAGATTTCTTTCTCCCATCTTTGACATCCTTGTATACCCTGTTTAACGTCTTCCACCTTCCACTGACTTGGCCCTCTGTGAAGGTATACCCAACTTTACAGAAATTTTGCGCCACAATATGTTCTTTCTTAGCTTTCGGGCATCGATTAAGTCTTTCACTTTCCTATATTCATCAATGAGTAATAGTGTTGGGGCTTTGCCCCATACATCTCCAACTGACTGTTGAGGATGAGCACTACAAGTTTCAGTTGAAAGTTCACCAGACTGTTCAGTCTGTTATGGTTGCCTAGTACTGGATTCAGTTGGAACTTCACTTGAACATAATTGTGGTTCAGCAGTATTGGATTCAGCTGAAAGACGATAACTTCAAATTAATAACAGCCCTATGTGGGTAGAGCCCTTACTGGAATGGCTACACATGGTGATTTGTGGAGACATAAATCTGCAGCACTAGCCGCCACAGTACTTTAAACTTAACATAATGTTAGTGTATAATTCGCTAAAGTTTAGACCAAAAACGTTTGAATGGTAAAAAAATGGTATGTCCTATCTTTAAAACCATACGATCAAACATGCTGTTTTATGAATTATGGCCAATTCATTTTCTATTTGCCTTCCACGACCTATAGCTGTGGTTATGTATTTGATATGGTGCAACAATGGCCCGATGCTACGTCTGTATTTTGTATAGAAAATGTCTACCTGGCAGTGTTTGTGCTATCCAGCATTCATTAAATAACCAATGACAACTATTTGAAGTACTGAGTGCAAATCACAAAAATATTTTTTAATATAGATTGTATGGGTATTCCATTCTTCCAAGGTTATAAGTCTAAACTGCCTTGGTGAATTGGAAGTTGGTTATAAGACTTGACTTAAATCTAATTATTTTCTGAAAAAGCATTACCTTTGGCTGTCTTACAAATGACTTCATCCAGATTGTCTACGTCAATTAAAGTCACCATCAACCATGGATTTATCTCCTCCACTGCTTCCTTTCCTTGTTCTGTCAAATTTTCAAACAACTCTTCATATACTGTGGCGCAGAATTGTCGCACTATAACAGGTACATCAGGTAATATTTTTCTCAGTTTTTCCGC
Organism: Mya arenaria; assembly: GCF_026914265.1. Taxonomy (NCBI): domain Eukaryota; kingdom Metazoa; phylum Mollusca; class Bivalvia; order Myida; family Myidae; genus Mya; species Mya arenaria. The sequence continues at coordinate 69,105,971 of NC_069129.1, read as the reverse complement.
ACTTTCATAGGTAGCAACCAGGTATGAATCAAGAGTTTCCTTGGATATATGTTTCCAAAACCTTTGTGGCACATGCTGGGAAATGGGACCAATACATATATCTGAAACTAAAAGCAGGTTTACATTCTTTTAGTAACACACAAGGTTGAAAGTCTATCTGACAATAAATCTATAATACATCATTACACAGTGTTTATTCTAGGAGGGGGGATGGGGGGATTCACCCATATTTTTGAGAATCCCCCCCCTATTTTTTCAGAGGCAGGGGGGATATTTTACATAGAGAAAGAAGGAAAAAGATCAACAAATGTAATAAATTCTCACCTTTCGATAAAAAATCACTTGTTTTTCGAATCCTAGAATAGATACTGCATTACATGTAGTATTAATGGGTTTAGAGGGACTGGCCTTGGCTTCGTTACTTCAGCTAAAATATCAATTTTCTAGTAACCCATTATTACTGATGCTACAACACTCGTGTCATTCTCGTAGCACAGAAATGTTCCTCGGCATTGCCAAGATAATTTTCCTTTACAATAATCAGCAAATAGTCGGATATTACTCGCTGTCGGAAGCAAGGGAAATATTGGTAGCAAATATACTCGCTTCTTACTTTATATGTAACAGACAATAAATTGTAATGTAAACAATCGGGCAAAAGTTATAATTTTTACAACATTCGCTTTCAAAACACAGAACTCACATGTTTGCAGTGAGGCCGCCGCCATCTTGGGTATAGTATAAACCTCGACCGATTCCGTTCACACCACCTATTTCGATGGAATGGGTAGAACGCTGCCAGAACATTGTTCCGACGCACTCGATTGAAGTTCTCCCTGTTCTAACAGTCGGAATTTCCAATCGAGCACACGGTTTGTTGTCTTCATTTTAGAACTGTGTAAATCTCCTTACAAATAGTCCCACTCGCAATGACATTTTCAGAATAGAACATCCCTTTTCATTACCTTCATTCATGATTCCACTTGGGCATTCGTGTCTCTATCCATTTCTTCCAAAAAAACAGGCTGCCAAATGAGGGACTCATGGCATGTATTGTTTACCAAAAAAATGGAGTCCTATAGGTTCAAAATATGGATTATCTGAATCACTTGTCGCTATGTCCTCAATTATTACAGTAAATAGCCATTTTGGGAGGTGATCCTCTTTTTCATGTGCTTGTGCAACTTTCTTCTTCAATGTGCACTCTAAAATAAAAATAAAAACATGGTTTGTAGGGACCCTTCCCCAAAACCTATACGAGATAAGTTAAACAGAACTGTTTAGTTCTTAATGAACAAATATTCTGACCAAAACAAATAGAATATTGTTAATCCGTCTTATCAACCTGCACCAAGCTTGCTACTTGACCGCGAGAGCGCATTGCATTTGTTTTAGTCCAGAAGACTTTCTAATGACTACAGACCTTTGAGAACATTGCAAAAAAAAATTAATAACCATTCCGTACAAATAGTTTTTCATTTTTCTGAAGAATTATTTTCATAATAAATATAATTCTTACAAACCTTCGTTTTACTGTAACACATCATCCAAGGGATCAATCAGAACTGACTCCAGACAAGAATTACGATTTTCTGCTGTAGTTTCAACGTATGGAGAAAGAGATCTTGTTCCATAAACAGTACAAAACATTTGCCAAAGTCTGTTTGTTGCTTGATTGTGACAAAACAAATAGCCTCAAAATTACTGCTCTCTTAAAGCTTTTTGAAAATGTAAATGGTGCACAAATGGACAACCGTTCCATGAAGTTGTCTTTTTCTTTGTATGGCTTGGTGCCAATCTTGCAAGTATGCTCTGATGTTCGAGCCATTTACAGCACACAGCACACTGTGGATCATGGCCCATGAAAAGTCAACTTCTACGCGTCTTGGTCTGTTAACGGAACCTACAGCATTGAACAAAAACATCAATGGCCTTGTCAGGTGGACAGCCCCTTGCCATTCTGACAATTCCTTTCACCAAAAGGGCATAATACAAGACTCTTTGTTTCCTGAAGCTTTTGACAAGTGTTCCTGTTGCATCAAAATGAAAGACTCCTGAAGCATTTTTGATGCACTGCTGCGTAATGCTAATGGAATTGGCATTAAACGTGGTAACAAGGAACGGGCTGTAAGATTTCTCTTGAACATACCCTGTATACTCTGACGGAGTTTGCTCACAATCATCTGCGTCTTGAAGAATATCTTACTTAAGTGCCATCTCTGTAAATGGGTCTGTATGTAGATAGTCATAAACATGCCATTTACTCTTGATTTTCCTCAGAACATGCTGGGACTGGCACAAGGTATAATTTCCTTCCTCTATTTCTTGATGGTTCATGTTTCCAAAAGCTGCCTAGAAATGAGGTGGTGTCTCATTCTCTACGTTTTATCAAAGGTTAAAAAAAGGATAACTAGGCCATTACGAGTCACATCTATTTTCTCTCAGGTTTAAATTCAATAGTTAAGCGAACTTTTCCACAGTGGTTGTGTTTGCATTGTGCAACAGTTGAAAAAATGGCTTCTTGTCATTAATGTGATGGTTCTTGAATGCCAATACGCATGCTGGAGATTCTGCCTTCATTTATTTTGCAACTAAATATGTGCATCCGTTTTGTAATTTTTTGGAAGCTTATTTATTTTACCTTCCAGATTTTCATTCTTTGTAGAACATTTTCAGTTTAAATTTATGACTTATGGGGACTCTTGAGGTTGTTGTTTCTGTGCTGCCACACGAAGTCGTAGGACCTTGCAGCAAGTGTCAACCAACAAAGACCATTTTCTGCTTCTGATCTTTTAATGGTGAAAACTGAAAATTACAAAACACTAGTTGTACATTTCCATCACTAAAACTAATGACACTGCATAATCCAGTTAGAAACACGAAACACTACACAGTTTGACTAGAATAAATCGAGTAAGAAATGCTTTTGAAATCTACATAAATATAGATTAAGCATCCATACGCATATAGATTTCTAGAAAATCTGGATCTACACAGTGCCCTATGTTGTTCAAATCTTCATTTAGAAAGAATACTAAAGATACCTAACAATCAATATCCTTGGACAACTATAGCAATGACCTCATAGAAAACGACTGCCAGTTTCTTATAGTAAACCCCGATCAGTCTCAGTCCATGATCACCAACGCAGATCTGGGTAATAACTATAAGCAAACGTTTTATTTTCATCATAATAAAGCATTTACTGCCAAAATAACATTCTTGAATGTATCAAAAAGTCTGATCTGAAATATAGACTAGATCTACATGGTTTGCTAGAAGGCATAGTGTCACAGAGTTATTAAACCATAATGCAAAATATGATGGCTCGTATAAATCAATAACTAGTACACCGATTCACTAATGCATATATAACAATATATCTAGACTGATCAATAAAAATAGAAGACTCCCCCTACAGCCGCCAAAGAGAAAGATGCGGTATTAAGCAGGTCAAATTGTACTTTATAATATCTGGTTCCAAACATGTAGGTACTGACATGTATCAAAGCCAATTTAAACAAAAAAGGGTCCAAGCATAAACGTGCTAACATGAGGTGGAGAAACACCCATGACGCGCACCTAGTTGCTAATGACCTCACGGGAATCCCGAAGATTCTAAATTTAGAAACAAAAGGCACAAAACCCCGCGAAAAGTAATAATGCCATAAAACTCCATAAACGTAATTGACAAGCACAGAAGCTTCAGCTGAACGATAATTCAACATTTCTTCTATCATAAAAACACAATATATAAACTTACATAGCATAGGGGACCATAATTTTGGATGAAAGTTCGAGACGCTGACGAAACATGACCTCTCTGTATGGAATACATCAAACTCTACGACAACAACCGAAAGTTCCGAATAAAGAGTACAGGGTGCAACCGCATAATGCTTAAAAGGTTGACCGAAACCATGTTAAATGACAAGGTCAACAGAGTATTGTCCCTTGGTATTTTAAAAATGAGAAAAAAACTATTATCCTAACAGAACAGTTTCCTTTTTGAAATCACTTTCAAGATCAAATTCTGATGTGCGTGTCTCTTCATTCGGACTTGATTTGCCTGATGGTAAGTCTGAAGATGATGTTAAGTCTTGTTGACTGCCGTCGATGATATTTTGTGAAACTTCTTTGGTTCCCTCTTCAGTCTTTGACTTTCCCCCCTTCGGTTGTCCATCCATGATTTTGAAGAAATCATCATTCCAGTATTCCCTTTTTCTTTTCCTTTTTGCATTTATACCTTTCACTCCTGTATTTTATTCCTCCACCATATCTTCTTTATATGAGCTGCCACGTTATGTCTGTTTTGTCTTTACTCTCGTACTGAATTCCTCCAACGTATTTTCTTCACCTTGGCTGTCACGTTTTTACTCTTGTAATAAATTCATCGATACTATTCTCTTCATTTAAGCTGTCATGTTCTGTATTTTTTGTCTTTACACTCGTACTATATTCCGTCACCGTATCTTCTTCATATAAGCTGTCGCGTTCTGTCTCTTTTGTCTTTACTCTCGTTGGCATATATATCCTTGTATTTTCTGCATTGCAAAGGCATACACTTTCGTTTCTCGTCTAAGTTTGTGCCAAATAGTCTCGTCAACTTTTGGACCGACTGCATGGTCTGATTAATGGTTTGCAAGGACAGAGCTAGATCTGATAAGCCTGGCCCTGTCGACCAATTGCTTGTTTCGTTCCCCATAGCTTCAAGCGGCGCAAACACCCCGTTCCTTACTGCATGCGCAGGGTCATTTCCGCCCTGGCAATGTGCCAACTGAAAACAAATTGGACAACTGCAACTTATTGATATAAACTTTGTAATGTCTATGACTGTAGAATTTCGATTATGTATTGTGTCTTATAAATGAGTTACCCGGACTATGTATATCCATTATAAACTGGTGATAATTGCGCATATTGTCTTGGTGTCGTAAATCCATCACACAAGATTACTGAAGTAACAAAGTATCCACTATCCGGTATTAATATGGTGAACATTTTTAAATAAGCGGATAATCCCGACTGACGTAAATCCATCAAATCGGGTCTTAATAAACGATTCTGAACGACGTACATCCATCGTTTAATCAGAATGTTAAACTGGCGACGTACATCCATCCGCGTAGTCAACTTTAAGCAACTTGCATCCACTCCGTGATTAGAAACATAAGCGACATATATCCATAGCGTGAACAGGACATTAGCGACGTACATCCATCGCTCAAAAATGTCTAATGATTGTTCTGACCATAATAGTTTTCATTGTGAAAACAAAAATTGGAATGTGTCATTCATTTCAACTTATATACAGATAAATAAATATTATTTTGGCCATATATCATGTAAATTGACATAACTCTTCTTTTTTCGTTCATTACTAATGTATCCTTCCTTTTTATACACTTTTCGTTAAAACTTTATATAAATATTTACTATAATTGTTTTGTTAAAACTTTACATCTGTACCCTTTTCGCTGAAACCTCGTTACGAATGTACTTGATTCGCTGAATACTGCGTCCGGATTCTGTGGGGCCCATGACGGGAGTTTATGTGTTGGATGAAATTTAGACAACACACTGTTAGGGAAGAATATATTGACAAAGAACTATGTATACAACCAGCTAGAATCTTTTCTTGTTACACAAGTGTTATTATACAAACTTCAAAGTGGTTTTAGATGTAACTACTCAACTGACGTCTGCCTAATTCATTTCACTGACCATATTATACAACACAATTCCATAGGTCTATATACAGGAATGATTATGTTGGATCTCCAAAAGGCGTTCGATTCCGTAGATTACATAATTCTATGTCGGAAGTTAAAAGAAATGGGTGTGGATTCAATTGAATGGTTTCAATCATATTAATATGGATGTAAACAAGTTATCAATGTAAATAAAACAATATATGATTGAATATTGAATGTGGCGTTCGACAAGGAAGCATACTCTGTATGTTGCTTTGTATGATATGAGTATAAGCATACATGAAAAATGTAAACTAACATATGAAAATGGTAGTGCTATTTTTTTCTCACACAGGTTATACTGTTATTTGAAATGTATGTTTTGGACATTTATGCTTTGACCTATTTTCTTCGCTTTGAGTTGTCCCTGACTTTGATTCTTTTTTGTGGTGGACCTTTTTCTTGGTAACTTAACAAAGCCCTTCGACTGTTTTGGTTTTGGAATTTTCGCTGCAGGACTGTAATTTTTGTTCGGCTATTTGTGAGTTTTGTATGTTGTTTGATACTTAGCCAACTTTTCTTCCGCAAAATCTGCTTCTTTATTTGATTTTTTCAGTTGTGTTCATTTTCTATACTCACTCCTTTGCATAAAGAGTCTTCGTTGTCTTTATTGTGTAAATCTTCTTACAAATAGTCCCACTCGCAATGACCTCTTTCCCATCAGTACATCCCTTTTTATTAATGATTCCACGTGGGCATTTGTGTCTTTATCCATTTCTTCAAAAAACAGGCTGCTCAAAGAGGGACTCAAGGCATGTATTGTCCACCAAAAAATTGAACTCCTATAGGTTCAAAATATAGATTCTCTGAATCACTTGTCGCAATCCCCTCAATTATTACTGTAACACATCATCCAAGGGATCAATCGAAGCTGACTCCAGACAAGAAATACGATTTTCTGCTGTAATTTGAACAGTACAAAACATTTGTTAAAGTATGTTTGTTGCTTGATTGCAACAAAACAAATAGTCTCAAAATTACTTCTCTAAGGTTTTTGTCTTATCCATTTTTTTAAGAGAGTCTCTTACAGCTTTGAGAGTGTGAGTGGCACACACATGGTCAACCGTTCCATGAAGCTGTCTTTTTCTTCGTATGGATTGGTTGCAGTCTTGCAAGTATGCTTGGATGTTCGAGGAATTTATAGCACACATCACATAGATCATGCCCATACAAATTATACTTCTACGCGTCTTGGTCTGTGTGCTAAACCTACAGCATTGAAAAATGCCATCAATGGCCCTATCAGGTGGACAGCCCCCTGCCATGCTGACAGAAATTTCAGAACAGGTGCACCAGGTACATCATCAATTCCTTTCACCAAAATGGCATAATACAAGACTCTTTGTTTCCTGAAGCTTTTGACAAGTGTTCCTGTTGCATCAAAATGGAAGACTCCTGAACCATGCTTGATGCACTACTACGTAATGCTATTGAAATTGGCAATAAACGTGGTAACAAGGAACGGGCTGTAAGATATCTCCTGAACATACCCTGTATACACTGTCGGAGTTGGCTCATAATCATCTGCATCTTGAAGAATTTCTTACTAATTGACAGTTCTGTAAATTGGTCTGTAGATAGTCATAAACATGCCATTAACTCTTGATTTTCCTCAGAACATGCTGGGACTGGCACAAGGTATAATTTCCTTTCTGTATTTCTTGATGGATCATGTTTCCAAAAGTTGTACAGAAATAAGGTGATATCTCCTTCTCTACGTTTTATCAAAGGTTTGATAACAATGCCATTTAGAGTCCCATAGTTTGTTGTTTAGGTTTAAATTCAATAGTAAAAGGAAAGTTTCCAGAGTGTTTTTGTTTGCATTGTGCAACAGTTGGAAAAATGGCTTCTTGTCATTAATGTTATGGTTCTTGTATGCCAATACTCATGATGGAAAATTCTTCCCTAAATTATTTAGCAACTAAATCTGTCCATCCGTTTTGTAATTTCTTTGGAGCTTAATTGTTTGACCTTCAAGATTTCCATTCTTTGAAGGACATTTTCAGTTTAAAATTAATACTTATATGATATCTTCGATTGCTGTTTCCTATTTGTTGAAGGAACTATTGAAATCACTTTCTTGATCAAATTCTGATGTTCGTGTCTCCTCATTCGAACTTGATTTGTCTGATGGTAAGTTTGAAGATGATGTTAAGTCTTGTTCACTTACGTCGATTATATTTTGTGGTTCTTCATAGGTTCCCTCTTAAGTCTTTGACTTCTTCACCTTCGGTTGTTCATCCATGATTTTAAAGAAATCATCATTCCAGTTTTCCCTTTTTTGGTTTTTTGATTTTTTTGCATTCATACCCTTCACTCCTGTACTATATCCTCTACCGTATCTTCTTCATCTGAGCTGACACTTTCTGTCTCTTTTGTCTTTACTTTCGTACTAAATGGATAAAAAATATCCACTTCATCAAAGCTGTATTGGTTTCTTTACTCCCGTACTATATTCCTCCACCGTATCTTTTTCATCTGAGCTGTCACATTATGTCTGTTTTGTCTTTACTCTCGTACTAAATGCATTGAACATATCCCATTCGTCTTAGCTGTCATGTTCTGTCCGTTTTGTCTTTATTCTCGTAATAAATTCCTCAAAATCTTCATTGTCTGAACTCCCCTTTGCACTCTCAAAAATATATTGTAACAAATTTCCCCCACTTGAAGATGCCGGGTTGTTGTTTATCTCATTTATACCTGTCCTTTCATTTTAAAAATTGTTCATCATCTTAAATTTCTTGTTTTGCTTTTGTTGTAAACATTAGAATTATTTTATTCTCATGTTTTGGCCTTATTTAGTGTTTTTCCAATAATAAAGCTTTTCTTTTTCATCCATTGCGGTGTTTTATAAATCCTTCCCCTTGCTGAAAGCATACTCATAATTTTTCTTTTGTTCATTTTTAATAAACCTTTTTCATAGTATGATTGTGTGTGTTTTTTCCAAACTTGACCAAGGCAATCTTTCCTCATGTAGAATAGTGGTCTGCGACTGTTTTCTTATTTGTTTCTGCAATGTCGATTTCTTTATTTTTTTGAATTTCTTTATCTGTGACTAACAATTAACGAAGTTTCTTTTTCTGACTGGGTTTTGCAAAAATGGTGTTTTGTTAACGTTCAGAGTAAAATTAAATATGGTATCAATATCAGACATAGACATTAGCATAAGAGCATGATGTCATGCAGTAAAAAAAGAAACAAAACAAAAACAAGAAAAAATCGCAGAGCAATGAACTATTTATTAATTTAGAATATACTCGATGTAATATATTGTTATGTGATGGATATGTTCAACACAATCATATCCTTTAAAATATATAAACAACGGCATTTTAAAGATGTCATGTATTTGACATAGCACTAAATTTTACTTATATAAATTATGTACAGTAGATGAGTATGAATGAAATAAAGAACCACCTAATGTAAAAAATAGATTAAACAGTCTTTCAACACTGACTGATGAAAAGTACTTCCCATTGAAAATTCGCATCTAAGTACTTAATTATTCCATTCTTTCACTTGTACCATCTTGTAACTGTCTTCTCAAAGTCAAGGCCTTTGTCCGGAATAACTCAGAAAAGACACGTTCAACCTCAGCAGTGCTTATTGGCACAAATACTGCTGTTGCACACAGTTTCTCTTTTTCTCATGAAGTTATGCGGTCTCATTTTTATCATTGCTTTGTTGAGATGGTGCGATTCGCTGATAACTTCTGGCAGTGTAGTTGAGATGGCATCCTTGAAGTCATCTCATTTCTCTGTTGTCACATCAGGATCTATTTGGGTGTTCTCATCGTTGCCATAAAATGTGTCTGTATCATCCATATTGAATACGGCTAGGTTATCTATAATGTCTGATGATGCCATGCTGCTGTTGATGTTTTCGATCAGATTGTCAATGAAATTGCTTCTAACTGCCTGAACTGACTTCAACTGCACGTCACTAGCTACTACACCAATGTCTGTTAACAGCTCCTCACCCTTTTCTCACTACGCCGATATTTTGTTTTCACAGGAGTGAGCTCTGATACTGTTGAGTCTTTTTTGGGTTTGATGATGGAAGATATATATCGTTTTTCTCGAAGACAGGTGTCAGTGATGTGAACGGTCAGTGGGAATCACATAAGAAGTGCACAATCTTCACGGTTGCATTGGTTCTTCAGTTTCTTCAGAAACCCACTGGCAATAGGGCCACTCCCCATCCGCACTTTGTTTGTCCCTGATGCAGTCGCATCTTCCAAGTCAAGAAGGACAGTCTTATAACAGTCTCGGAGGGAAGTGACAGCTGCTTTGTGGGAGAGCCATCGAGTGTGACCTGCCTGCTTGATGGACTTTCTCTTCTCTTCTAGCATGAATTGGATCTTCTGGAGAGAAGCTGTCCGTTTTGCTGAATAATGATAATATTTAAAAACGTGGTTCAGCAGGTCATCCGTGTCATACATAATGGGGATGTATTCTAAACTGTCCTTTGAAGCCAATCGGTTGTTGTGACAATGGGCGGAGATAAGTCCAGGTGTAATTGCCCTTGGACTTGTAGCCACGCCACTTCTTTACCGATCATGGTGTTACATCCATATGATCCATATCCAAAAAAAATTGTCCGTTCCAATTTCTTCGACGACTTTTTCCGTTTCTTTGAAGTTGTCTCAGCTTTACCGTCATGAACTTTGACAACTTTCAGGAAATCTATACATGCATCACCAGTTTTATTGTCAATATACTTTGCGCAACAGGCAAAGTGTTTATTGTTAGATACAAATGTAGTTTCGTCGCTCATGTAATATCCAGGACTGTCTTTGGCTCGTTGTTTCTCTATTTCTTCTATTTCTTTAGCCATTGATTCCATGAACTCATCTGCGATAGTTGGACTAGTGTAGGTTGCTTTTTTAGGTGTTTTAGATCTGGGCATTGTATATCGTTGGTAGCAAAATCAACAAAGTCTTTGAACATTGTGGTATGGGGAAGATTGTGACTGATCAGGAGATGTAATATCTTAGTTGCACATATCAGTGTCTTGAATTCATTTTCACCCATGAGCATCTCCTTTTGCTGGAAGGCACCGCCAATGTTCAGTTGGATTTCTGTTTCAATTCGTAGTGCAGACCTATGCATGTCGGATTTCTCGTGACCAGCTATCTGAACAATGTATACAGTTCGAAGTCAATACCTCAAAAACCTTTTATCTTTATCTTTATTTTATCGTTAAAAACAATTTAAAGGGAAATATGATTCACATTTTTCATTAAATAACAGCACATGTCTATTTTATAAAAGAAAATTTTGACATACTTTAGCTTTTATTAAAACTCGACAAGCATTGTTTGCTCGCACAAGGGAAAGAAAATAATTTTAAATTTAAAATGCGATGAAACGAGTTTATCCCATTCATATAAGTAAAACATTTATTGTGTTTCCTCAAGTTATTGCATACTTTGATAAGATTTACCTTTTACGTTTTATCTTTATTTAGGATTGTTTTTGCACGTAAACTGGTTTAAACCCCCAGTAAATTTACATTTTACTGACCGTTCAAAGGCGGTACCTAACAATCCTTGATAAACATACCTAGTTTTTTTTTTATTAAGTATGTATGTTCTGTGCTGTTTGTGGAGTTTTGTGCTGTTCTTTCATGTTTATTGTGATTTATGTGTGTGTTCTATGTCTTTGGCGTTTACCCAGTGCCATTAAACCGGGTTTTTGTTTAACCTTTTTGCTACTGAGCTTGTTTCTGTAATTTTTCAAATAAGTATTGATATTATGCGTTACCTAATTAAATTTCAATACTAATGTGAAAAACTACAGAGACAAGCTCAGTAGCCAAAAAGACATATTGTCAAGACAGTTCAACTTTTTTTCTTTTGTAAGTTTATTATATAAGTTTTAGCCCAACTAACCTTCAAGCTTCACGACGATAAGTTGACTTACTCTCAAATTAAATAATTTTTTTGAGGATAAGCAAAGTTCGATAATAGCAAACAACATTCTGCTGCCAGTTCGTTTTTCCATCAATTCCATTCATTTGCTTGAAAAATCCAGAAGACCATCCGAATTTGTTCAGAGTGAATCACTGACACTCTTTCTTTTCATGTTTTGTATTTTACAATTCAGTTTAATTAAAGTGAAATCGTATCAAGTAGAACAATCCTGCTCTAAAATAAACACATATCTTGTATCCTTACTGTCGAAATAAATGAAATGTAAGAAAACACAAATTTGCCTCTTTGTTTGTATTGTTTTCATTGTCAACAGATTATATTGATATATTCGAAAATGTTTTATGTCTGTTTAGATCTGACACAGAATGGTACATCCTCGGTGACTTTAATCGTTCTTTAAACCTGTAACTAAAAACAGATCATTAATGACCCCTCCAGAATCTCGGAGTCCTCCTCCTCTCTTATTAGATCACATTTTATGCCGCCATACAGACACTATTTTTCAGTCGGGTACTCTTCCGATAGGTCTTTAGCCTGTGTTTGAACACATAAAACACAGAAAAGGACATATAATAGACATAAGAATGTTTTATACGATCTTTAAAACACTACAATGTAGATATAGGATTCTTGTCTATTTTTTAAAGAAACATTTCTGTCAGTTTGGAACACTGTTGCTCTTGTTAAGGAAGTCAGACTAAATCAAAGAAGTGGACCGTTGTAAGATTCCAAAATTCTGGAACTTATCAGTCAAAGTGATTCTTTTTATTTTAAATAAAAAAAATACAAACAGAAGGAAATGTTAGAAAAATATCGTTTTTATAGAAACCTTGTTCAGAAAGTAGTCATTAAGGCAAAATCAGAATATATGTCAAACAAGCTAGAAGAAAAGTAAAATGATCCAAAAAAGCTGTGGTCAGATTTAAAAATGGATGTAGTAACAAAAGTAAATCTTCTTCAAGTATTATTTTGAACATTCATGATGAAAATTGTTTTGAAACATGTAAGATTGCAAATCATTTTAGTACTTTTTTTACCAATGTAGCCTCAACTTTAGTAGAAAAACTAACTTTGCCTTTCAATTTGTTTAACTATGAGTCTGATAGTTAAAAACCATTTTATAAAGATAGAGGTCCTGATTCTGTTAAATCTAGACTACACACTATTAGTGAACAATACATTAACAAAGAACTATGTTAAATTAATTGTTCAAAAAGCGCATGATAAGATAACATTCCTGCTCGATTTTTCAAAAGATGCTGCACCCTTTTCAAAGATAGATGTAATATTTGAAGTAAACAGCTCTATCACTAGTAACAGTGTACCTTGTGAACCAAAAAGTGCTGAAGTTAAACCATTGTTTAAGAAAAACAACTGGTATGATGTGTCAAACTATCGACCTGTAAGCATACCATGTATAGTTTCAAAAAATCTAAGAAAGAGTTGTATACAACCAACTAGAATTTTTAGCTCGACTATTCGAAGAGTAAGGAGAGCTATACTACTCACCCAAGCTTCGGCGTCGGCGTCACCCCTTGGTTAAGGTTTTGCGTGCAAGCACACATAGGTTAATATCTCAGCTACTACTTGAGGTATTGCATTGAGACTTTATACAATGGTACTCAACCATCCAACCTACTTAATTAACCAAGTTAGATAACTCTACTTTGCATTTAATGCCAATAATAGGCCTTTATTATTTGACTTAGAAATTCTGGTTACGGTTTTGCGTGCAAGCACACATAGGTTAATATCTCAGCAACTATTGAGGTATGGCATTGAGACTTGATACAAATGTACTCGACCATCCAACCTACTTAATTAACCAAGTTAGATAACTCTAGTTTGCATTTAATGCAAATAATAGGCCTTTATTATTTGACTTAGTAATTCTGGTAAAGGTTTTGCGTGCAAGCACACATAGGTTAATATCTCAGCAACTGCTTGAGGTAATGCATTGAGACTTGATACAATGGTACTCAACCATCCAACCTACTTAATTAACCAAGTTAGTTAACTCTAGTTTGCATTTAATGCAAATAATTGCCCTTTATTATTCGACTCAGAAATTCTGGTTAATGTTTTGCATGTAAGCACACATAGGTTAATATCTCAGCAACTACTGGATGAATTGCATTGAGACTTAATAAAAAGGTACTCAACCATCCAATCTACTTCAATAACCAAGTAAGATAACTCTAGTTTGCATTAAATTCAAATAATGGCCCCTTTTTATTCAAATAATAATCAAGTTAGATAACTGTGTTTTTCAAATAATGGCCCTTTATTATTACACATAAAAAGTCTGGTTAAATTTTTGCATGTAACCACATTTATGTTAATATCTCCGCACATCATGTATTGCATTGAAATCTAATCTAACAGTGATCCATGCATGTTTCGCCAAAACTTTTTAATCCTTACACTGAAAAGCGGCGGAATAGTCGATCGCGCTGTCTCTGTGACAGCTCTTGTTACTTGTCTAACAAGGATACTATTCGGATTTCAAAGTAGTTTTAGATGTAACTACTCACCTGCCCCCTGCCTTATCCAATTGACTGATCATATTAAACAACAAAATTCCGAAGGTATATATAGGAATGATTATGTTGGATCTCCGATGGTGTTTGATACCGAAGATCGCCGCAGACGAACATGTAGTGCTTTCAATTCTAAGGTGCCGCAGAATGACATTTTTATTTTAAAAACTTTCTTTTATCAAGCTTTCCGGGACTGGAATTCTTTTGGAATATTTTTTTGCTGTTGGCAGCTAGCTGCTAATCTGCCGTGCTGCTTACTTCACGTACATCTTTATTTGCTTAAAGGAATATTTAACAATGAACAAAAGTTATTTATATGCATTCCTTTTCCATTAAACTCAAGTATTAATGTGACTCTGTGACCAGATTTGTAAGAAAAACGTTATGTAACATAAACATGCAAAGAAATTTATTAAAAACTGTATTATGTGATTTATGAAGGCATTGCACAACAAATGTTTGATACTATAAATGATTCTGTGTATTTTAATGTTATAGAAAACAAAGTTTTTAATTCTGTTCTTGGCTCAGAATACATTTGCACGAACTCATCGTAAACACTTGTCAACGCCCAAACATTTGGAAAGGCATTGCAAAAACTGTATTATAATGAAAATGTACTGAATTCAATGATTTGCGTGATTACTAGGTCTATATGCCACCCTGTGATAATTATGTATATATGCCACCACGTGATTACTGTGTTTATATGCCAACCTGTGATTACTTTGTCTATTTACCAACCTACTTTGTCTATTTACCAACCCGTGATTACTTTGTCTATATGCCACCCCGTGATTACTACATGTCTATATGCCACCCCGTGATTACTACATGTCTATATGCCACCCCGCGATTACTGTGTTTATATGCCAACCTGTGATTACTTTGTCTATTTACCAACCTACTTTGTCTATTTACCAACCCGTGATTACTACATGTCTATATGCCACCCCGTGATTACTACATGTCTATATGCCACCCCGTGATTACTACATGTCTATATGCCAACCCGTGATTACTACATGAATATATGCCACCCCGTGATTACTACATGTCTATATGCCATCCCGTGATTACTATGTCTATATGCCAACCCGTGATTACTATGTCTATATGCCACCCCGTGATTACTACATGTCTATATGCCACCCCGTGATTACTACATGTCTATATGCCACCCCGTGATTACTACATGTCTATATGCCACCCCTTGATTACTACATGTCTATATACCACCCCGTGATTACTACATGTCTATATGCCACCCCGTGATTACTACATGTCTATATGCCACCCCGTGATTACTACATGTCTATATGCCACCCCGTGATTACTACATGTCTATATGCCAACCCGTGATTACTACATGTCTATATGCCACCCCGTGATTACTACATGTCTATATGCCACCCCGTGATTACTACATGTCTATATACCAACCCGTGATTACTACATGAATATATGCCAACCCGTGATTACTACATGTCTATATGCCACCCCGTGATTACTACATGTCTATATGCCAACCCGTGATTACTACATGAATATATACCAACCCGTGATTACTACATGTCTATATGCCACCCCGTGATTACTACATGTCTATATGCCACCCCGTGATTACTACATGTCTATATGCCACCCCGTGATTACTACATGTCTATATGCCACCCCGTGATTACTACATGTCTATATGCCAACCCGTGATTACTACATGTCTATATGCCACCCCGTGATTACTACATGTCTATATGCCAACCCGTGATTACTACATGTCTATATGCCACCCCGTGATTACTACATGTCTATATGCCAACCCGTGATTACTACATGTCTATATGCCACCCCGTGATTACTACATGTCTATATGCCACCCCGTGATTACTACATGTCTATATACCAACCCGTGATTACTACATGTCTATATGCCAACCCGTGATTACTACATGTCTATATGCCAACCCGTGATTACTACATGTCTATATGCCACCCCGTGATTACTACATGTCTATATGCCAACCCGTGATTACTACATGTCTATATGCCAACCCGTGATTACTACATGTCTATATGCCAACCCGTGATTACTACATGTCTATATGCCACCCCGTGATTACTACATGTCTATATACCAACCCGTGATTACTACATGTCTATATACCAACCCGTGATTACTACATGTCTATATGCCACCCCGTGATTACTACATGTCTATATGCCACCCCGTGATTACTACATGTCTATATGCCACCCCGTGATTACTACATGTCTATATGCCACCCCGTGATTACTACATGTCTATATGCCAACCCGTGATTACTACATGTCTATATACCAACCCGTGATTACTACATGTCTATATGCCAACCCGTGATTACTACATGTCTATATGCCAACCCGTGATTACTATGTCTATATGCCATCCCGTGATTACTATGTCTATATGCCACCCCGTGATTACTATGTCTATATGCCATCCCGTGATTACTATGTCTATATGCCATCCCGTGATTACTATGTCTATATGCCACCCCGTGATTACTATGTCTATATGCCACCCCGTGATTACTACATGTCTATATGCCAACCCGTGATTACTATGTCTATATGCCATCCCGTGATTACTATGTCTATATGCCACCCCGTGATTACTACATGTCTATATGCCAACCCGTGATTACTATGTCTATATGCCATCCCGTGATTACTACATGTCTATATGCCAACCCGTGATTACTATGTCTATATGCCATCCCGTGATTACTATGTCTATATGCCAACCCGTGATTACTATGTCTATATGCCATCCCGTGATTACTATGTCTATATGCCATCCCGTGATTACTATGTCTATATGCCACCCCGTGATTACTATGTCTATATGCCACCCCGTGATTACTACATGTCTATATGCCAACCCGTGATTACTATGTCTATATGCCATCCCGTGATTACTATGTCTATATGCCACCCCGTGATTACTATGTCTATATGCCACCCCGTGATTACTATGTCTATATGCCATCCCGTGATTACTATGTCTATATCCCACCCCGTGATTACTACATGTCTATTTACCAACCCGTGATTACTACATGTCTATATACCACCCCGTGATTACTACATGTCTATATGCCACCCCGTGATTACTACATGTCTATATGCCAACCCGTGATTACTACATGTCTATATGCCACCCCGTGATTACTACATGTCTATATACCAACCCGTGATTACTACATGTCTATATGCCACCCCGTGATTACTACATGTCTATATGCCACCCCGTGATTACTACATGTCTATATGCCACCCCGTGATTACTACATGTCTATATACCAACCCGTGATTACTACATGTCTATATGCCACCCCGTGATTACTACATGTCTATATGCCACCCCGTGATTACTACATGTCTATATGCCACCCCGTGATTACTACATGTCTATATGCCAACCCGTGATTACTACATGTCTATATACCAACCCGTGATTACTACATGAATATATACCAACCCGTGATTACTACATGAATATATGCCAACCCGTGATTACTACATGTCTATATGCCAACCCGTGATTACTACATGTCTATATGCCACCCCGTGATTACTACATGTCTATATGCCACCCCGTGATTACTACACGTCTATATGCCAAACCGTGATTACTACATGTCTATATGCCACCCCGTGATTACTACATGTCTATATGCCACCCCGTGATTACTACATGTCTATATGCCACCCCGTGATTACTACATGTCTATATGCCACCCCGTGATTACTATGTCTATATGCCACCCCGTGATTACTACATGTCTATATGCCACCCCGTGATTACTACATGTCTATATGCCACCCCGTGATTACTATGTCTATATGCCACCCCGTGATTACTACATGTCTATATGCCACCCCGTGATTACTATGTCTATATGCCACCCCGTGATTACTACATGTCTATATGCCACCCCGTGATTACTACATGTCTATTTACCAACCCGTGATTACTACATGTCTATATGCCACCCCGTGATTACTACATGTCTATATGCCATCCCGTGATTACTACATGTCTATATGCCACCCCGTGATTACTACATGTCTATATGCCACCCCGTGATTACTACATGTCTATATGCCAACCCGTGATTACTACATGTCTATATGCCACCCCGTGATTACTACATGTCTATATGCCAACCCGTGATTACTACATGTCTATATGCCAACCCGTGATTACTACATGTCTATATGCCAACCCGTGATTACTACATGTCTATATGCCAACCCGTGATTACTACATGTCTATATGCCACCCCGTGATTACTACATGTCTATATGCCACCCCGTGATTACTATGTCTATATGCCACCCCGTGATTACTACATGTCTATATGCCAACCCCGTGATTACTACATGTCTATATGCCAACCCGTGATTACTACATGTCTATATGCCACCCCGTGATTACTACATGTCTATATGCCACCCCGTGATTACTACATGTCTATATGCCACCACGTGATTACTACATGTATATTTACCAACCCGTGATTACTACATGTCTATATGCCACCCCGTGATTACTACATGTCTATATGCCACCCCGTGATTACTATGTCTATATGCCACCCCGTGATTACTATGTCTATATGCCAACCCGTGATTACTACATGTCTATATGCCATCCCGTGATTACTACATGTCTATATGCCACCCCGTGATTACTACATGTCTATATGCCAACCCGTGATTACTACATGTCTATATGCCACCCCGTGATTACTACATGTCTATATGCCAACCCGTGATTACTACATGTCTATATGCCACCCCGTGATTACTACATGTCTATATGCCAACCCGTGATTACTACATGTCTATATGCCAACCCGTGATTACTACATGTCTATATGCCACCCCGTGATTACTACATGTCTATATGCCACCCCGTGATTACTACATGTCTATATGCCAACCCGTGATTACTACATGTCTATATGCCACCCCGTGATTACTACATGTCTATATGCCAACCCGTGATTACTACATGTCTATATGCCAACCCGTGATTACTACATGTCTATATGCCAACCCGTGATTACTACATGTCTATATGCCAACCCGTGATTACTACATGTCTATATGCCACCCCGTGATTACTACATGTCTATATGCCACCCCGTGATTACTATGTCTATATGCCACCCCGTGATTACTACATGTCTATATGCCAACCCCGTGATTACTACATGTCTATATGCCAACCCGTGATTACTACATGTCTATATGCCACCCCGTGATTACTACATGTCTATATGCCACCCCGTGATTACTACATGTCTATATGCCACCACGTGATTACTACATGTATATTTACCAACCCGTGATTACTACATGTCTATATGCCACCCCGTGATTACTACATGTCTATATGCCACCCCGTGATTACTATGTCTATATGCCACCCCGTGATTACTATGTCTATATGCCAACCCGTGATTACTACATGTCTATATGCCATCCCGTGATTACTACATGTCTATATGCCACCCCGTGATTACTACATGTCTATATGCCAACCCGTGATTACTACATGTCTATATGCCACCCCTTGATTACTATGTTTATATGCCACCCCGTGATTACTATGTCTATATGCCAACCCGTGATTACTACATGTCTATATGCCACCCCGTGATTACTACATGTCTATATGCCAACCCGTGATTACTACATGTCTATATGCCAACCCGTGATAACTATGTCTATATGCCACCCCGTGATTACTATGTCTATATGCCAACCCGCGATTACTACATGTCTATATGCCAACCCGCGATTACTGCATGTCTATATGCCAACCCGTGATTACTACATGTCTATATGCCAACCCGTGATTACTATGTCTATATACCAACCCGTGATTACTACATGTCTATATGCCACCCCGTGATTACTACATGTCTATATGCCATCCCGTGATTACTACATGTCTATATGCCAACCGTGATTACTACATGTCTATATGCCAACCCGTGATTACTACATGTCTATATGCCAACCGGTGATTACTACATGTCTATATACCACCCCGTGATTACTACATGTCTATATACCAACCCGTGATTACTACATGTCTATATGCCACCCCGTGATTACTACATGTCTATATGCCAACCCGTGATTACTACATGTCTATATGCCACCCCGTGATTACTACATGTCTATTTACCAACCCGTGATTACTACATGTCTATATACCACCCCGTGATTACTACATGTCTATATGCCACCCCGTGATTACTACATGTCTATATACCACCCCGTGATTACTACATGTCTATATGCCACCCCGTGATTACTACATGTCTATATGCCAACCCGTGATTACTATGTCTATATGCCACCCCGTGATTACTACATGTCTATATGCCACCCCGTGATTACTACATGTCTATATGCCAACCCGTGATTACTACATGTCTATATGCCAACCCGCGATTACTACATGTCTATATACCAACCCGTGATTACTACATGTCTATATACCATCCCGTGATTACTACATGTCTATATGCCAACCCGTGATTACTACATGTCTATATGCCACCCCGTGATTACTACATGTCTATTTACCAACCCGTGATTACTACATGTCTATATGCCACCCCGTGATTACTATGTCTATATGCCACCCCGTGATTACTACATGTCTATATGCCAACCCGTGATTACTACATGTCTATATGCCACCCCGTGATTACTACATGTCTATATGCCACCCCGTGATTACTACATGTCTATATGCCAACCCGTGATTACTACATGTCTATATGCCATCCCGTGATTACTACATGTCTATATGCCACCCCGTGATTACTACATGTCTATATGCCACCCCGTGATTACTACATGTCTATATACCACCCCGTGATTACTACATGTCTATTTACCAACCCGTGATTACTACATGTCTATATGCCAACCCGCGATTACTACATGTCTATATGCCAACCCGTGATTACTATGTCTATATGCCACCCCGTGATTACTACATGTCTATATGCCACCCCGTGATTACTACATGTCTATATGCCAACCCGTGATTACTACATGTCTATATACCAACCCGTGATTACTACATGTCTATATACCAACCCGTGATTACTACATGTCTATATACCAACCCGTGATTACTACATGTCTATATACCAACCCGTGATTACTACATGTCTATATGCCAACCCGTGATTACTACATGTCTATTTACCAACCCGTGATTACTACATGTCTATATGCCACCCCGTGATTACTACATGTCTATATGCCAACCCGTGATTACTACATGTCTATATGCCACCCCGTGATTACTACATGTCTATATGCCAACCCGTGATTACTACATGTCTATATGCCACCCCGTGATTACTACATGTCTATATGCCACCCCGTGATTACTACATGTCTATATACCAACCCGTGATTACTACATGTCTATTTACCAACCCGTGATTACTACATGTCTATATGCCAACCCGTGATTACTACATGTCTATATGCCACCCCGTGATTACTACATGTCTATATGCCAACCCGTGATTACTACATGTCTATTTACCAACCCGTGATTACTACATGTCTATATGCCACCCCGTGATTACTACATGTCTATATGCCAACCCGTGATTACTACATGTCTATATACCAACCCGTGATTACTACATGTCTATATGCCACCCCGTGATTACTACATGTCTATATGCCAACCCGTGATTACTACATGTCTATATGCCACCCCGTGATTACTACATGTCTATATGCCAACCCGTGATTACTACATGTCTATATGCCAACCCGTGATTACTACATGTCTATATGCCACCCCGTGATTACTACATGTCTATATACCAACCCGCGATTACTACATGTCTATATGCCACCCCGTGATTACTATGTCTATATGCCACCCCGTGATTACTACATGTCTATATGCCAACCCGTGATTACTACATGTCTATATGCCACCCCGTGATTACTACATGTCTATATGCCACCCCGTGATTACTACATGTCTATATGCCACCCCGTGATTACTACATGTCTATATGCCACCCCGTGATTACTACATGTCTATATGCCAACCCGTGATTACTACATGTCTATATACCAAC
This sequence comes from Mya arenaria, assembly GCF_026914265.1. Lineage (NCBI taxonomy): Eukaryota > Metazoa > Mollusca > Bivalvia > Myida > Myidae > Mya > Mya arenaria. The sequence goes on along the minus strand of NC_069129.1, from coordinate 69,083,557 downwards.
CCGTGATTACTACATGTCTATATGCCACCCCGTGATTACTACATGTCTATATGCCACCCCGTGATTACTACATGTCTATATGCCACCCCGTGATTACTACATGTCTATATGCCAACCCGTGATTACTACATGTCTATATGCCAACCCGTGATTACTACATGTCTATATGCCACCCCGTGATTACTACATGTCTATATGCCAACCCGTGATTACTACATGTCTATATGCCAACCCGTGATTACTACATGTCTATATGCCACCCCGTGATTACTACATGTCTATATGCCAACCCGTGATTACTACATGTCTATATACCAACCCGTGATTACTACATGTCTATATGCCATCCCGTGATTACTATGTCTATATACCAACCCGTGATTACTACATGTCTATATGCCAACCCGTGATTACTACATGTCTATATACCAACCCGTGATTACTACATGTCTATTTACCAACCCGTGATTACTACATGTCTATATGCCACCCCGTGATTACTACATGTCTATATGCCACCCCGTGATTACTATGTCTATATGCCACCCCGTGATTACTACATGTCTATATGCCACCCCGTGATTACTACATGTCTATATGCCAACCCGTGATTACTACATGTCTATATGCCAACCCGTGATTACTACATGTCTATATGCCACCCCGTGATTACTACATGTCTATATGCCACCCCGTGATTACTACATGTCTATATGCCACCCCGTGATTACTACATGTCTATATGCCACCCCGTGATTACTACATGAATATATGCCACCCCGTGATTACTACATGTCTATATGCCACCCCGTGATTACTACATGTCTATATGCCAACCCGTGATTACTATGTCTATATGCCACCCCGTGATTACTACATGTCTATATGCCACCCCGTGATTACTACATGTCTATATGCCAACCCGTGATTACTACATGTCTATATGCCACCCCGTGATTACTACATGTCTATATGCCAACCCGTGATTACTACATGTCTATATGCCAACCCGTGATAACTAGGTTATATGCCAACCCGTGATTAATATGTCTAACTGCCAACCCGCGATTACTAGGTCTATATGCCACCACGTAATAACTATGTCTATATGCCACCCCGTGATTACTATGTCTATATGCCACCCCGTGATTACTATGTCTATATGCCACCCCGTGATTACTACATGTCTATATGCCACCCCGTGATTACTACATGTCTATATGCCACCCCGTGATTACTATGTCTATATGCCACCCCGTGATTACTACATGTCTATATGCCACCCCGTGATTACTACATGTCTATATGCCACCCCGTGATTACTACATGTCTATATGCCATCCCGTGATTACTACATGTCTATATGCCATCCCGTGATTACTAGGTCTATATGCCAACCCGTGATTACTATGTCTATATGCCACCCCGTGATTACTAGGTCTATATGCCACCCCGTGATTACTAGGTTATATGCCAACCCGTGATTAATATGTCTAACTGCCACCCCGTGATTACTATGTCTATATGCCACCCCGTGATTACTACATGTCTATATGCCAACCCGTGATTACTACATGTCTATATGCCACCCCGTGATTACTACATGTCTATATGCCAACCCGTGATTACTACATGTCTATATGCCACCCCGTGATTACTACATGTCTATATGCCACCCCGTGATTACTACATGTCTATATACCAACCCGTGATTACTACATGTCTATTTACCAACCCGTGATTACTACATGTCTATATGCCAACCCGTGATTACTACATGTCTATATGCCACCCCGTGATTACTACATGTCTATATACCAACCCGTGATTACTACATGTCTATATGCCAACCCGTGATTACTACATGTCTATTTACCAACCCGTGATTACTACATGTCTATATGCCACCCCGTGATTACTACATGTCTATATGCCAACCCGTGATTACTACATGTCTATATACCAACCCGTGATTACTACATGTCTATATGCCACCCCGTGATTACTACATGTCTATATGCCAACCCGTGATTACTACATGTCTATATGCCACCCCGTGATTACTACATGTCTATATGCCAACCCGTGATTACTACATGTCTATATGCCAACCCGTGATTACTACATGTCTATATGCCACCCCGTGATTACTACATGTCTATATACCAACCCGTGATTACTACATGTCTATATGCCACCCCGTGATTACTATGTCTATATGCCACCCCGTGATTACTACATGTCTATATGCCAACCCGTGATTACTACATGTCTATATACCACCCCGTGATTACTACATGTCTATATGCCACCCCGTGATTACTACATGTCTATATGCCACCCCGTGATTACTACATGTCTATATGCCACCCCGTGATTACTACATGTCTATATGCCAACCCGTGATTACTACATGTCTATATACCAACCCGTGATTACTACATGTCTATATGCCACCCCGTGATTACTACATGTCTATATGCCACCCCGTGATTACTACATGTCTATATGCCACCCCGTGATTACTACATGTCTATATGCCAACCCGTGATTACTACATGTCTATATGCCAACCCGTGATTACTACATGTCTATATGCCACCCCGTGATTACTACATGTCTATATGCCAACCCGTGATTACTACATGTCTATATGCCAACCCGTGATTACTACATGTCTATATGCCAACCCGTGATTACTACATGTCTATATACCAACCCGTGATTACTACATGTCTATATGCCATCCCGTGATTACTACATGTCTATTTACCAACCCGTGATTACTACATGTCTATATGCCAACCCGTGATTACTACATGTCTATATACCAACCCGTGATTACTACATGTCTATATGCCATCCCGTGATTACTACATGTCTATTTACCAACCCGTGATTACTACATGTCTATATGCCACCCCGTGATTACTACATGTCTATATGCCACCCCGTGATTACTACATGTCTATATGCCATCCCGTGATTACTACATGTCTATTTACCAACCCGTGATTACTACATGTCTATATGCCAACCCGTGATTACTACATGTCTATATGCCAACCCGTGATTACTACATGTCTATATGCCAACCCGTGATTACTACATGTCTATATGCCACCCCGTGATTACTACATGAATATATGCCACCCCGTGATTACTACATGTCTATATGCCACCCCGTGATTACTACATGTCTATATGCCAACCCGTGATTACTATGTCTATATGCCACCCCGTGATTACTACATGTCTATATGCCACCCCGTGATTACTAGGTCTATATGCCAACCTGTGATTACTTTGTCTATTTACCAACCTACTTTGTCTATTTACCAACCCGTGATTACTACATGTCTATATGCCACCCCGTGATTACTACATGTCTATATGCCACCCCGTGATTACTACATGTCTATATGCCACCCCGTGATTACTACATGTCTATATGCCACCCCGTGATTACTACATGTCTATATGCCACCCCGTGATTACTACATGAATATATGCCACCCCGTGATTACTACATGTCTATATGCCACCCCGTGATTACTACATGTCTATATGCCAACCCGTGATTACTATGTCTATATGCCACCCCGTGATTACTACATGTCTATATGCCACCCCGTGATTACTACATGTCTATATGCCAACCCGTGATTACTACATGTCTATATGCCACCCCGTGATTACTACATGTCTATTTACCAACCCGTGATTACTACATGTCTATATGCCACCCCGTGATTACTACATGTCTATATGCCACCCCGTGATTACTACATGTCTATATGCCAACCCGTGATTACTATGTCTATATGCCAACCCGTGATTACTACATGAATATATGCCACCCCGTGATTACTACATGTCTATATGCCAACCCGTGATTACTACATGTCTATATGCCAACCCGTGATTACTATGTCTATATACCAACCCGTGATTACTACATGTCTATATGCCACCCCGTGATTACTACATGTCTATATGCCACCCCGTGATTACTACATGTCTATATGCCACCCCGTGATTACTACATGTCTATATGCCACCCCGTGATTACTACATGTCTATATGCCACCCCGTGATTACTACATGTCTATATGCCACCCCGTGATTACTACATGTCTATATGCCACCCCGTGATTACTACATGTCTATATGCCAACCCGTGATTACTACATGTCTATATGCCACCCCGTGATTACTACATGTCTATATGCCAACCCGTGATTACTACATGTCTATATGCCAACCCGTGATAACTAGGTTATATGCCAACCCGTGATTAATATGTCTAACTGCCAACCCGCGATTACTAGGTCTATATGCCACCACGTAATAACTATGTCTATATGCCACCCCGTGATTACTATGTCTATATGCCACCCCGTGATTACTATGTCTATATGCCACCCCGTGATTACTACATGTCTATATGCCACCCCGTGATTACTACATGTCTATATGCCACCCCGTGATTACTATGTCTATATGCCACCCCGTGATTACTACATGTCTATATGCCACCCCGTGATTACTACATGTCTATATGCCACCCCGTGATTACTACATGTCTATATGCCATCCCGTGATTACTACATGTCTATATGCCATCCCGTGATTACTAGGTCTATATGCCAACCCGTGATTACTATGTCTATATGCCACCCCGTGATTACTAGGTCTATATGCCACCCCGTGATTACTAGGTTATATGCCAACCCGTGATTAATATGTCTAACTGCCAACCCGCGATTACTAGGTCTATATGCCACCCCGTGATTACTGTCTATATGCCACCCCGTGATTACTAGGTCTATATGCCAACCCGTGAATACAAGGTTATATGCCAACCCGTGATAACTATGTCTACATGCCATCCCGTGATTACTAGGTCTATATGCCAACCCGTGATTACTAGGTTATATGCCAACCCGTGATAACTATGTCTATATGCCACCCCGCGATTACTAGGTATATATGCCACCCCGTGATTACTATGTCTATAAGCCACCCCGTGATTACAAGGCCAATATGCCACCCCGTGATTACTATGTCTACATGCAACCCCGTGATTACTATGTCTATATGCAACCCCGTGATAACTATATCTATATGCAACCCCGTGATTACTATGTCTATATGCAACCCCGTGATAACTATGTCTATATGCCACCCCGTGATTACTATGTCTATATGCCACCCCGTGATAACTATGTCTATAAGCCACCCCGTGATTACAAGGCCAATATGCCACCCCGTGATTACTAGGTCTATAAGCCACCCCGCGATTACTATGTCTATATGCCACCCCGTGATTACTAGGTCTATAAGCCACCCCGTGATTACAAGGCCAATATGCCACCCCGTGATTAATATGTCTATATGCCACCCCGTGATAACTATGTCTATATGCCACCCCGTGATCACTATGTCTATATGCCACCCCGTGATTACTATGTCTATATGCCAACCCGTGATAACTATGTCTATATGCCACCCCGCGATTACTACGTCTATATGCCAACCCGTGATTACTAGGTTATATGCCAACCCGTGATTACTAGGTTATATGCCAACCCGTGATTAATATGTCTAACTGCCACCCCGCGATTACTAGGTCTATATGCCACCCCGGCATTACTATATCTATTTACCAATCCGTGATTACTAGGTCTATAAGCCACCCCGTGATTACAAGGCCAATATGCCAACCCGTGATTACTATGTCTATATGCCACACTTTAATAACTGTCTATATACAGCCCTTTGAAGCCATAAGAGACCGTGTGAAAACTATATGCCACACTTTGAAGCCATAAGAGACCGTATGGTAACTATATGCCACACTTTCAAGCCATAAGAGACCGTATGGTAACTATATGCCACACTTTGAAGCCATAAGAGACCGTGTGAAAACTATTTGCCACACTTTGAAGCCATAAGAGACCGTATGGTAACTATATGCCACTCTTTAAAGCCATAAGAGACCGTATGGTAACTATATGCCACTCTGTGAAGCCATAAGAGACCGTGTGAAAACTATTTGCCACACTTTGAAGCCAAAAGAGACCGTATGGTAACTATATGCCACACTTTAAAGCCATAAGAGACCGTATGGTAACTATATGCCACACTTTAAAGCCATAAGAGACCGTATGGTAACTATTTGCCACACTTTAAAGCCATAAGAGACCGTATGGTAACTATATGCCACTCTTTAAAGCCATAAGAGACCGTATGGTAACTATATGCCACACTTTAAAGCCATAAGAGACCGTATGGTAACTATATGCCACACTTTAAAGCCATAAGAGACCGTATGGTAACTATATGCCACACTTTAAAGCCATAAGAGACCGTATGGTAACTATATGCCACTCTGTGAAGCCATAAGAGACCGTATGGTAACTATATGCCACACTTTAAAGCCATAAGAGACCGTATGGTAACTATATGCCACACTTTAAAGGCATAAGAGACCGTATGGTAACTATATGCCACTCTTTGAAGCCATAAGAGACCGTATGGTAACTATATGCCACACTTTAAAGCCATAAGAGACCGTATGGTAACTATATGCCACTCTGTGAAGCCATAAGAGACCGTATGGTAACTATATGCCACACTTTAAAGCCATAAGAGACCGTATGGTAACTATATGCCACTCTTGGTAGCCATACGAGACCTTTTGATAACTACATGCATATATATGCGACACTTTGAATCGATTAAAGCTGTTTGATAACTAAATGCCACTTTTGGAAGCCATAAGAGACCGTCTGGTAACTGTATGCAACCCCTTGAAGCCATTAGAGACCGTTTTGATAACTTTATGCCACACTATGAGAGATCGTGTGATAACTATATGCCACACTTTGAAGCCATAAGAGACCATGTGATAACTAATTGCAACTGTGTATTTCGAATTAGTAGTAGTAGGCGGTGGTAGCATGGTTAGGACAATAGTTGAAATTCTTAATACATAATGAGTGCATATCTGATTTTTTTCATTGGCTGAAAAATAGATGTATTTTAATGAATACCAAGCCATTGGCAGAAGAGTTGTCTCTATTATCGCATGCATATTCCTTCGTCTCCTGCCTCATGCTTATTCCTTCGAGATTTTGTCGGTCATTTTTACCACAGTTTTTATGAAGTGTTTAGGTAAAAGTACCAAAATATTCAAAAACAATTCCAATACCCAGACATGCAAAGTTCTCGACTTAGTCAGCTGGATGACTGATATCTTGGGTCAACTCGTATGCAAGTGAATGGATAATTTTGGTATACGGCTTACGCGAATTACTCAATTTCAATGAAACTTGGTTAACATGTTTGTCTTTATAAAATGGAGTTATTTATAATGCATTCCTAGAATAAATTTGTTTCTTTCATTTTCGCGTTTTGTTATCTGTCGTATAGGTGACGCCATTCTTAAATTTAAATTATCAAGCAAATACACAAGCGTCTCATCATGACTGTGATAAATCTCCATCAATAGTTCAGGGCATAATTCAGTATGTTCCCTGACGGTAAGGGTACACCTATGCACCTCCAGATAACAACCCTCTAAAATAAGTACGTAACCTCATGCATTATCTACTTGTATAGTTGTGTATCTATTTTACTTTTATTATCTTATGATTCCCCCTTTTTACTCCATCATGAGTAAACTGGGCTTGTTTACGGGACTCTTCCTGCTGTTGGCGGCCGCGTTTTACGGGCGGCAGGAGTGAATGTTTTGTATCTATTAAATTACTTATCTTATGATTCCCCTTTCTTAACTCAATCATGAGTAAACTGGGCTTGTTTACGGGGCTCCTTCTGCTGTTTGCGGCAGTGTTCTACGGGCGGCAGGAGTGGAGCCGAGCCGCACGAGAAGCCGTCCACCGGAAGTTGGTGAGGAGTACTGACACGCTTCGGGAGATACAGGAGCACGCCAAGGAATTCAACAGGAAGGAAATAATCAAGGTCAGTCAAGATCATTACACAAGTAATTGCATGATTCGGTGTACAGACTAGCGGATTTAGGGTGTGAGGGTGCAACCGGTGACATTAAATTGTTCAAGTTTACTTTTATGATAATATCGGAGAAAAAGTAATAGAACGCTCAGAATGCACAATATTGGACTAGAAATTGCCAAAATGTCTTTGGGAGTACTCCAAAACCAATCGCAAACATTTTAATCAATTTTCTTTTCTGAGGGAGGGGCAAAAGTAAAAAAGTTGTGTCCCTAAGTAACGCTCTATCTAACGTGAAGTCCTGGAGTATACATGCAGATGACATGGTTTTAATGCAATCTAAATTAAATTTGAAATTGCTTGCCGTATCAATGACCTTACCAACTTCAATGTAACCTTAATTATGATGAAATATACCCTGATAATAGTATCTTAATCTGATGTGTATATACTACTGAGGTATTTAATATGTGTTCCACTGATATCAAAATGCGCGTAATGTCGTTGCAAACTAGCTTTCATAATTATGTGCGATGTTTGCCGCAAGGGACCATGTGTTCATTAAAAGGCTGGGGTAGTACTAGGGTGGTATGATATTCACTTTCTAGCCAAGAGGTCGCGGATATGGCCTCTCAAAATATACACTTATATCTTGTTACTCTTCACACTCAAACTGAAATAAATATGTTATAAACTTTGTTTTCTTTCATAATCCGAGATGTGAACGGCTTGCTATTAAATTGAGCTCTTCTTTGGAATCGTTTAAGGGTCTTTTAAATTTCCGAATTGGAGGGGAAATACCCAAAGTTGAAATGGTTCAAATTTCATTATTTATTTAGATTTAAGTTACAATAATGCTATGCACTATTGAGTTGAGCTATTTTTCGAGTGAATACTCTGATATTTGTTTTAATTTCATTTGCAATTTTTCGGAAAAGTCTTTCGACAATAGGGATATGTTTTCGAGTCAAATCGTTCAAGATTATCCAATCAATAATGTATTGTTACTTCTTGATGATTTATTTTCACATTTAAAGCCGAGAGTCAATAAAACATTTACTTTCTTGTTTTAAGACGCTAATATCTTCCTTAAATGTTACAATTGATAGATGCAAAAAAGAGACGTATCCATTTTAATTGCATTTCTCTACTTCACTTATTTTACTTTAATAATCGAAACAAAAACATATGATCTGTGAACAGATAAAAATGTTAGCGTTATTTGGGCGCTTTCTTAACCCACGTAACTACTAATTGAAATCCCATTTATAAAGACTAACATTTTTCATCTGTACATAAATCATGATTGTTGTGTTTTTGTTGTTTTGATCAATAAAGTCAAATGAGAGATTAAAGTTGCACTCTCACAGATTTACCATTTTTACAACTTTTTTATTTTTTGTCTTAGAAAGAGCATATTTTTGCGTAAATATCTGCAAACCAATGATATAAGATTGCTGACAAAAAATCAGATCGTAGATTTTCATATTTCCGTTCGAAAATTAATGTTTTATGGCCTAAACCGTTACTAACAGTTTAAGAAAAAATGCATAAAACATCATTTTTTAACTTAATTACAAAAATCTGCGATCTAATTTTTTGTCAGCCGTCATATTTAACTGGTTTCCATGGTTTTTCGCAAAAATTAGCTCGTTCCAAGACAAAAAAAAATTGTCAAAACTTTCAATCTGAGAGAGTGCAGCTTTAACATAATGCATTAAAATGAATACGTTGTTTGTGTATGAATCCAGTGTAAACCTTTGTTGCAGCCCTTTAAAACTGAAGCAATCACCACAAAACACATCACAAGACATTGTGGATTGAAAAGTGCCATTTTTTGGCACCTGGAGAATTTCTAATCTTGTTAAACCTTAGCGTGAAAATTCAAATCATCGCATGCTTAGCCAGAATCGAATAAAATCTTCTTTCGTTAAATATGAAAATCTCTTAAAACACATGAACATGACTACAGCGTGATTGCGAAAGATTGAAGCTTAAAAAAGACACCGGAGTTTTTAAAATAATGTGTTTTTGTCATTCAAACCACGTTACTATAGTTATATATTATACTTTATATAATTGTTTCACTTCCTTGTGTATATAAAGTTGATCGGTTCGTATATCACTATATTTAGTAAAAATCCAGTTCGGGGGCTGACTAGCCGGACCTTTAACGTCATATGACCTCAGTGGTGTGTAATATTTGTTAATTATGATTCCTTTCTCCAAAGGCTACGGACTCCATCTATGTTGGACTCGGGTACGCACTCGCCAACTCGATCATGTTGGTCGGTCCATCCGGGCTTGTGATCGTGGACGTCACGGAAACGCTGAAAGGAGCTCGGGAAATCTTCGACGAGTTCCGGAAAATCTCGGACAAGCCCGTCACTGACATCATATATACGCACAATCACGCTGACCACGTAAACGGCGCCACAGTACGTACACTTGTTATCATACACTATTGTTAACTATCTGCTTCAACAAATTTTGTCAACACAAAATAAAAGACGCTCACATTATTAGGCTCGCTCAATAGAGCGAGCCTTTTTTAGTGATTGGTTTATGAGATCGTACTGGAGACGGAAATGATTGATTTAAGCCTTTCGATTGTAAGTGTATGCGCAGAAAAGTGTTGTTGAAAATTTAGAATTAGAGAATTATACTATTTTGACTACTGTTAGAGTGATTTCGATTTATCTTTTGTTTTAGGTAGTATTTGATCAAATTGAGGTGATAGTGAGGTTGCAAAACATTACTTGTAAACAATGAACTCATAATTATGAGGAAATATTTTTCCATTCTTCCAGGCGTTCGTCGAAGACGATTTGCATCCACCGAATGTTTGGGCCCATGCGTCAATCAAGAAAGGGTTTGAAGTTCTATTTACTGGAGCCAGTGACGCCCACTTTGCGCGGGCCATGCGGCAGTTCGGCGTGTTTCTTCCAGAAAAGGTGTCCGCGGGAATCGGTCACCGTCTGAAGTACGGGGTTGAGAACACCGATATCGGTCCTATATTCCCGACCAAGTTTGTCCCTGGAAATGAATTGGACGTTAAGCTTGGGGGTAATTATGTTCAAGACGATAAGAATTATATTTGAAGACCTTATCTGTCTTACTAGTGATTTTTTTAATAATGTGTATATGCATTAATATTAAAGACAGAGACACTTTAAGGGACCAAGCACATCAGTTGTTTGTTCATCATTCATCCCGTTATAGAGATTAAATGGGATATTTTTATTCTCTTTAGGACTTGATTTGAAAATCGTGCACATTCCCGGTGAAACTGACGACCAGATCGGAGTGTGGGTGCCTAGCGAGCGGGCCTTCCTGTGCGCGGATGACCTGTACCGGGCGTTCCCCAACCTATACGCGATTAGGGGCACCAAGACGCGTTCCTTGCTCACGTGGGTTCGTTCCCTGGACAAGATAATAGACCTGGAACCGGACATCCTGATTCCCAGCCACACTCGGCCCGTTACCGGCCACGACACCGTCATGAAGGTCCTCACTGAGTACCGAGACGCCATCCAGTTCATCCACGACCAATCACTGCGGTTGACGAATTATGGCTACCATCCAGATGAAATCGCTAACATGGTCAAACTTCCTGTCAAACTTGCCAGCAGCCCTTTTTTGAAGGAATTCTATGGTTCGGTGAAATGGTCGGCCAAGTCTGTGTTTACGGAGCATGAGGGTTGGTTTAGTGGGGACCCCGTTGACCTGGACCCACTCACAAGGGATGAAAAAGCTCAAAAGATGGTCGAGTTGGTCGGCGCTGAAACATTGATTGAAAAGGCTAAAACGGCTCTTCAAAACAACGATTTTCAATGGGCGTTGGAACTGTCTTCGTACGTGGCTAGGTTGGATGCAGGGAATAATGTCGCTAAAGACATTCAGGTAGAATCTCTAACGGAACTAGGGTCTAGGCAGTTAAGTAACAACGGTAGAAATTACTATCTTACCTGTGCAATGGAAATAGCGACAGGACTCAAACTCACTTCCCCACAAGGGTCCAAAGCTAAATTTATCAATGCATTTCCTATTGACTACGTAATCGATACACTTCCGCGTCTTTTTAAACCGGAAGAGTGTGAAGACAGAAACGAGACCATTGTGTTTGAGTTCTCGGACCCTCCCTCTATACATTCAATTCAGCTAAGGAACGGTGTGGCCATCTCCAGACACAAAGAGCCGAAACACTGTGACATCCGTGTGAAGGTTAACGAGGCGGTCTGGAAAGAAGTGGTGGCCAAGACCCGTAGCTCCGCGGCTGCCCTCCTCTCCGGGGATATATCGGTGGAAGGAGGGGTACTTGCGTTCAAGTCGTTTATGGACTGCTTTGACAGAGACTCTCATTTCACATTACGTTGAGAATAGTTTATTTTAGTGCAGTTTTATGTTCATGTAAAATACATGTAATGTTTTACATGTATTTAAGGCATACCTGTGATAGTAACAGTATATAGATGAATAAGTTAAAAGCATTCGTATTTTATTCACCGTGTTCAAGTGTAAGTACGCGACGATGGTGATCTCGCATACGTACAACATGTATGCATCTAATTTCTGTAGTAAATTACTAAAATTGTTTATATATTAATTGTGTTAAAATGTATTTGTTAAGTACATAATAATATATAAGGTTGTCAAGGACAACCTTCATCCTCGTGTCATTCAGTGGATCCAAGACCTTTCCCGTTTGAAGATATTCGAGCAAACCATTACAGTTTACTTAAACATGAAAACAACTCGTCCGTTTAACCCTGTTTTTTCACGAACACAAGCTGCAATCGTGCATCTAAATATACAGACCACTGTTCTCCAACAATTACAGACTAACCAGGAGAACTTGTTCAGTGAATACATATTTATTGTAAACATAGGATTGTTTATGTGGCAAAATACGTATCAAATGCGTTGGTGTACCTTTTTATTCAAACTCAGCGTATAAAGATAACAAAAGCAGTCAACGGAAGTAAATGTATACAAATCAATTCATCTGTTTATATATGTCCGTAACATAATAAATGAATGCAAATATATATAAATATATATATAAAACAGTGTGTGAATAATATGTGTGCATGTGTAACAGTTTAAACTCTTCATATCACATGTGACGATTAAAGTCGTGTATTGAACATTGGATTGTCGAAAGCATTGTTTTTCTTCAAATAAGCGACCTCACCGCCGTTAACGACGGCCGCGTCCCCTTCCTTGGATTTCTCAGCATCCTGAACGACGAGAGTCTGGTTAGCCAGGGCGAAGTGTGCGTGCTTCTTCCCTTCCAGTTCCCGAACTTCAGCCGGAGGACCCCAAAGCTCATTGGGCCGCGTTTCCGCGCGCAGCCTCTGAAAATGTGGCACTGATTACAGCCATTAAGATCTTTGATTTGTTTATACGTCCATTTAGAAGCCATTTCTAAACGGTGTGTCTCTACAATCATGGAAACTTTGGTCGGCCGGTTGTCGCAATGGTTAGCGCACACGCTTCCGACCATAGCGATCCGGCTTCGATTCCCGGTCTGGGCGCTATTAGTACGGTTGGTAGTCACCAAGCTGGACAAGTGGTTTTTCTTCTGGGTTCTCCGATTTCCTCCAAAAGAGGAAACCACACTCTCTTGAAATATCGTGCCAACGAGAGTAACTTAGTAATTTGATAAAACTTTATTTAAAATCGTTGTAAAATAAATGAAGTTTTAACTAAAATGGGTTGAATATCAGCAATATTCGAGCGTGTTACCTCCAGTATGGTCCCCTCTCCATTATACAGACTGTACATGATGTAGACGGGTATGGGGACGATGGAGGCGGCGGCGATACACCAACCCAGGGCAACCGCCCACGGCTTGTACACGTATCCCTGGTACGCCGGGGGAGAATACGTGTAAACCGTGAAACCCAGTGTCACCTGGATAGAAGGAGTCAGACATTTTAAACAAAAGATTCACATATTTATATAAGGAGGAATTGCATGCAAATTACACACTCGCGGCAAGTCTTACAAAGAGTGTATATACATTGTTTATGCATCGCGAAAACATGCACTTTTCAAAGGACGTGTTCACATACTGAGGTAGTAAACGGGTGCGAAGTCATACAATGATTATACATTTTGGAACGGGATAAATGTACACATACCGAAACACTACTCTGTTAGTGAAGTCGTACAAAGCCAAACCTACCGTAAGAAGTATGGGAGTGATGACAAGCCAGCATATCTTGAAGACTATGGGCACCCGCCTTCCCGTCATCTCGAGCATGTTCTGATCAATGTTCTTGATTCCTGCAATCAAAGTACAATGAAGTATTTGGCATCTTCTGCACAGTGTTTTATTTGGTACATGATGAGTAAACTTTCTAAATAATCCAAAAAGACCTGTTATGTTTTTCGAATTGACATCAACACGGGTATCTACCTGAGAAACATTTTAAATAATACCATCTAAAATATATATTCATAGTCGAGTTTAACTGAAACAATATAACTTATATTTCATCTTTTGAAAAAATGTTCATGCTCTTTTACATTGTTTCTCATGCAAAGGTCATTTTTTATTTCAAACTAAGTACAATACTCCAGATGTCGTTACCGTATATGTACGTCATGACAAGAAGTTCTGTCAGTGCGAATATGGTGACGGAGAATGTGGCAGCGTACCAGTCGACCAATGTAAGCAGGTACATACCGCCCTGCAATCACATAGAGAACTATATTAATATGGTGACGAAGAACGTGGCGGCATACCAGTCGACCAATGTCAGCAGCTACATACCGCCCTGCAATTACATAGAGAACTATATTAATAGGGTGACGGAGAGCGTGGCCGTGTACCAGTCGATCAGTGTCAGCAGCTACATACCGCCCTGCAATTACATAGGGACCACTATTAATAGGGTGACGGAGAGCGCGGCCGTGTACCAGTCGATCAGTGTCAGCAGCTACATACTGCCCTGCAATTACATAGAGAACTATATTAATAGGGTGACGGAGAGCGTGGCCGTGTACCAGTCGATCAGTGTCAGCAGCTACATACCGCCCTGCAATTACATAGGGACCACTATTAATAGGGTGACGGAGAGCGTGGCCGTGTACCAGTCGATCAGTGTCAGCAGCTACATACCGCCCTGCAATTACATAGGGACCACTATTAATAGGGTGACGGAGAGCGTGGCCGTGTACCAGTCGATCAGTGTCAGCAGCTACATACCGCCCTGCAATTACATAGGGACCACTATTAATAAGGTGACGGAGAGCGTGGCCGTGTACCAGTCGATCAGTGTCAGCAGCTACATACCGCCCTGCAATTACATAGGGACCACTATCAATAGGGTGACGGAGAGCGTGGCCGTGTACCAGTCGATCAGTGTCAGCAGCTACATACCGCCCTGCAATTACATAGGGACCACTATTAATAGGGTGACGGAGAGCGTGGCCGTGTACCAGTCGATCAGTGTCAGCAGCTACATACCGCCCTGCAATTACATAGGGAACACTATTAATAGGGTGACGGAGAGCGTGGCCGTGTACCAGTCGATCAGTGTCAGCAGCTACATACCGCCCTGCAATTACATAGGGAACACTATTAATAGGGTGACGGAGAGCGTGGCCGTGTACCAGTCGATCAGTGTCAGCAGCTACATACCGCCCTGCAATTACATAGGGACCACTATTAATAGGGTGACGGAGAGCGTGGCCGTGTACCAGTCGATCAGTGTCAGCAGCTACATACCGCCCTGCAATTACATAGGGACCACTATTAATAGGGTGACGGAGAGCGTGGCCGTGTACCAGTCGATCAGTGTCAGCAGCTACATTCCGCCCTGCAATTACATAGGGACCACTATTAATAGGGTGACGGAGAACGTGGCGGCATACCAGTCGACCAGTGTCAGCAGCTACATACCGCCCTGCAATTACATAGGGACCACTATTAATAAGGTGACGAAGAACGTGGCCGTGTACCAGTCGATCAGTGTCAGCAGCTACATACCGCCCTGCAATTACATAGAGAACTATATTAATAAGGTGACGGAGAACGTGGCGGCATACCAGTCGATCAGTGTCAGCAGCTACATACCGCCCGGCAATTACATAGGGACCACTATTAATATGGTGACGAAGAACGTGGCCGTGTACCAGTCGACCAGTGTCAGCAGCTACATACCGCCCGGCAATTACATAGAGAACTATATTAATATGGTGACGAAGAACGTGGCGGCATACCAGTCGAATAGTGTCAGCAGGTACATACCGCCCTGCAATTGCAAAGTGGACACTATTAATACGGTGACGGAGAGCGTGGCCGTGTACCAGTCGACCAATGTCAGCAGCTACATACCGCCCTGCAATTACGTATGGGCCACTATTTATATGGTAACGGAGAGCTTGGCCGCGTACAAGTCGACAAGTGTCAGCAGGTACATACCGCTCTGCACTTATATAGGGGTCACTATTGATATGGTGACGGAGAACGTGGCTGTGTACCAATACCCCGACCAATAGCATGCCATTGATTATTACCCCGTACCTCAGTGACCATTGGTATGGCCAGCAGGAAGGCGGCCAGGATAACGATCAGTGTGAGGATGGTCGTCTTTCCCTTTAGCAGCTTGGAAAACTCGTCACGCAGCGCTGTCACCACTATTTCGTAGTTCGGGAACTGTGATAAACATTGAAGAAAGGAATGATATCCGTACGGAAAATGTCGTACAAGGCTATGTGCTGTGACAGTGTCAACACAAAGAGTCCCATGTACTCAGCACTGCGGTGTTAATTTCCCTGACTTATGATTGGACGTTTCTTATGAGACTTCGTGTGTTTGCTATGAAAGATAACGAATACTATTTTAAACCTTGCCCAATGTATTTTAATCTAACCGAATGCTACTGAACCCCTTATACAATGGCCAATAATCTTAAAGAATACTCCTTTAAAACTTTCAAACAGAATACTCGTAATAAACCTTTCACAATGGCTATGCAAATAAAGCTCTACTACGCACACTTAATTAGCTGTGTGAAGTTAGCTAATCATACGACATTGGACATTCAAAATCTAATGTTGTGCTGGCACGACATTGGACATTGGACATTCAAAAGTGAAAGTCGTGCTGGCACGACATTGGACATTAGACATTCAAAAATGAATGTCGTGCCAGCACGACATTGGACATTGGAAATTGGAATTTCAAAAATGAATGTCGTGCTAGCACGACATTGGACATTCAAAATTGAAAGTCGTGCTGGCACGACATTGGACATTGGACATTCAAAATTGAAAGTCGTGCAGGCACGACATTGGACATTCAAAAATGAATGTTGTGCAAGCACGACATTGGACATTGGACATTCAAAATCGAAAGTCGTGCTGGCACGACATTGGACATTCAAAAATGAATGTTGTGCAAGCACGACATTGGACATTGGACATTCAAAATTGAAAGTCGTGCAGGCACGACATTGGACATTCAAAAATGAATGTTGTGCAAGCACGACATTGGACATTGGACATTCAAAATCGAAAGTCGTGCAGGCACGACATTGGACATTGGACATTCAAAATCGAATGTTGTGCTGGCACGACATTGGACATTGGACATTCAAAATTGAAAGTCGTGCAGGCACGACATTGGACATTCAAAAATGAATGTTGTGCAAGCACGACATTGGACATTGGACATTCAAAATCGAAAGTCGTGCTGGCACGACATTGGACATTGGACATTCAAAATCGAATGTTGTACTGGCACGACATTGGACATTGGACATTCAAAATCGAAAGTCGTGCTGGCACGACATTTGACATTGGACAATTAAAATTGAAAGTCGTGCTGGCACGACATTGGCCATTCAAAAATGAATGTCGTGCTAGCACGACATTGGACATTGGGTTTTCAAAAATGAATGTCGTGCTGGCAAAATCGAAATGGCACGACATTGGGCATTCAAAATATATCGTGCTGGTTAGTTGTCTAGTTAATAAATATCAATTTTGGACCCATGAAAGACAAAGAGTTTAAGATATATTTTAGCATTTCACGCGTCCATGAGCTGAATAATAGGGGACCAGTACTGTTGTCGAATTTAACTGTTTGTTTTATATTTGAACAATTATTGAGCGCGATATTTATGAAATGTTGCAGATGTTAGCACCAATAAATTGAAATCCAAATTGAACATAATTATAGACATTGTATACAAAAGGCAGTAGATATATCACTACATAATGATCCTTTACAATTGTTATTGTATAACCTCAGTATGAATTATTGTGTGGGACGCAATTTTGCAATCGATTGTTTTTTTGTTTTTCTTTTACTCATAAATTGTGTTGATTGCATTTATTGTTGATATACAGCATACGTCTTATTTCAATTCGGATAGTTTTAATCCATCAAAGGTGGACACCCTGCTGAGAGCCGGAATATGTTCAGTAAAGTTGTTATATTTTTATTGCTCAATATAATCCGCAGAAACAATAACACTTTAATTGGCTCTTTCATTTCACATTTTATTACTTTTATAATCATCAAAGACTTTTGTTTGAAAAATAACTAATACAAGGTTTGTATACTTTTGATGAACAATGAAAAAAACTGATATTAAAAAGGAATAGGCCATTTTGTGAACAGATCTAAGTAAACCTCAGAGAATGAATGAGTGTCCAGCGGATGATTTCAAACCGTTTTGATTTTGAATGTCCAATGTCCAAAGTAGTGCCAGCACAACATTCGATTTTAAATGTCCAATATGCACGACATTCATTTTCGAAATCCCAATGTCCAATATCAGCACGACATTCATTTTTGAATGTCCAATGTCGTGCTTGCACAACATTCGATTTTGAATGTCCAATGTACAATGTCGTGCTGGAACGACATTCATTTTCGAAATCCCAATGCCCTATGTCCAATGTCGTGCCAGCACAACATTCGATTTGAATGTCCAATGTCCAATGTCGTGCCAGCACGACATTCATTTTTGTAGGTCCAATGTCTAATGTCGTGCCAGCACAACATTCGATTTGGAATGTCCAATGTCCAATGTCGTGCCAGCACAACATTCGATTTTAAATGTCCAATATGCACGACATTCATTTTCGAAATCCCAATGTCCAATGTCGTGCCAGCACGACAATCATTTTTGAATGTCCAATGTCCAATGTCGTGCTTGCACAACATTCGATTTTGAATGTCCAATGTACAATGTCGTGCTAGCACGACATTCATTTTCGAAATCCCCATGCCCTATGTCCAATGTCGTGCCAGCACGACTTTCATTTTTGAAAGTCCAATGTCGAATGTCGTGCCAGCACAACATTCGATTTTGAATGTCCAATGTCCAATGTCGTGCTAGCACGACATTCAGTTTTGAAATCCAAATGTCCAATGCCGTGCTGGCACGAGATTCATTTTTGAATGTCCAATATCCAATGTCGTGCCAGCACGACTTTCACTTTTGAATGTCCAATGTCCAATGTCGTGCCAGCACAACATTCGATTTTGAATGTCCAATGTCCAATGCCGTGCTAGCACGACATTCATTTTCGAAATCCCAATGTCCAATGTCGTGCTGGCACGACATTCATTTTTGAATGTCCAATGTCGTGCCAGCACAACATTCGATTTTGAATGTCCAATGTCGTGCCAACACAACATTCGATTTTGAATGTCCAATGTCCAATGTCGTATGTTTAGCTAACTTCACACAGCTCACATAATTATATATAGCAGACATAATAATAATCGTTGCGCATCGAGATTATAAAGTGATACATTTTCTTTTAAAAAAAATAAGTATACAATTATATTCCAAGAAATCATTTAACGAATACTCAGGGGTATAATCATCCATAATCGATTTTCATCGAACTTTTATATTATTCTTAAAGGCATGTATACTGTGGTCTTTGAGTCATTTCATTAGATATCCAATAGTTATATTTTCAATTCAGTGTTCTGCCATTAATTTTGAAATGATATAGATTAGATATAAATGATATTTTCATACCAATATTTTGTATGAAATTCACTGATGGATAATCGATCTTGAAATATGCCCAATTATCCAACATATTATTACCGTTGTTATACGGTTTTTTTCCAAATGACGCATGATAAACGGTTGCGATAAACTGGAACAGTTTTCTTCACATAGTTTACACAAGAGACGTTTGTGAAATGTATGGTGGGCATACATAACATAAGTGCATGTTCTTATCCGTTTTAACCTGTGAGTCTATTCCCAGGAAGATGCTCATGACGAAGAAGAGGGCGCACCACAATTGAGGCGGCGGAAGGTAGTTGGCGGCTTCCGGGTACGCGATGAACCCCAGGCTAAACCCTAAAGTGTGCATATATAGAGTAAAATGTCGGCAGCAGTAACAATGCAACAATGTGCTGATTCATATAAGAATTAATAGAGCGTTTTATTAGCTTTATTCCGTACTTATATTCTTGAAAACTTACCAAAGTACGCAAGAAATATAAAGCCCATGGCATTTTTCCTCACCCCCCCCCCCCCCCCCCCCCCCCACCAGGCGTTACCCGTTTTAGAAGACAATTGCTGCTAATACTGTCTCCTTAAGGTCACACTTATGCTTCTGTTTGTGGTGCTCGATCCCCGCCAAGACGACAATATGTCTATGCAATGCCAGTTATCTATTGAGAGAGCACGAACCCGACTCTTTGAAATTCTCGATTTCGATGCCAGTCTTGTGGGAAACGTGACCCAGCACAGAGAAGATGACGAAACCACCCAGGAAACCTGTCAGCAGGTCCATGAGACACACCAGGATAGCATCCCTGTCAATCAGGCAAGAAGTTTAAACTTACATGTACATCATTTAATATTAACGATTGCCAAAACATCACTCTCATTGGCAGGGTGTTACCGTAAATCGTTAAATAACCTTATTACCCGGAGAAAACCCAGGTCACTTGCCCGGCTTGTTGCCCACCAAAAACAACTGGCATGCGCCTTGCCCGGGAATCTGGCCCGGAACGTGGCATTAGGGAGAAGCATGTATATAGATAATATATATAGATAATGAGTGTCTTATAATACATTTAATTATGGTTTTCATTGTGTCAGGCTAACACACTATCACTGCCTCACCTCATGCAGTTGTTTGAGAACTTGTTATAGCTGGCGAATGTGATCATGCCTCCAAACCCGGGCCCGATAGAAACGAATACCTGCATGCACGCCTCCGCCCATATCTGTGCATAGGGGACAAGGTTTATTTTTATAATATGCATTTTAACAGGGTACCGTTATCTATGTTATTCACGGGGACAGTGGACCGCACGAAAATTGACCGTTCGGCGGGTGACAGTGTATATCCTTTGCACGATTACAAGATACGGTACACAACAAACCGGGGTAGACCTTTTATAGAGTTTCCACTGAGCTAGAACACAGTACACCAAGCATGAATGTGACAAGGAGCCAATAACCATTGTTTTGGTTAGCTCCGAAAGATACAAAGCGATAACCAATCTTTAAACTGTACACGATGACTAAGAATCTTACCGAAAACACTATTAAGCGAAACACAATACAAAGCAACGGGGAGCACAAAAGTCCCGGGCTTAAATCGACTTTCAAATAAAATATTTATCAAAATATACATCGGTCTACTATTATATAATATACAATACTCAAAATATATTTTAGAAAGTCAAAATGAACTGTTACATAGGATACATACGGAAATATCACTGAGTTTGTCGAGGTCTGGTGTCAGATAGAACTTGATGCCGATATCTGCCCCCTCGAGCAAGGCGCCCCGGATCAGGAACACCAGAAGAATAGCGAATGGCCCAAGCACCGTAAAGTACACAACCTGACGGGGGATACAGGGGAGGGTTAATAGAGAATTCGATACCTATATACACGCCTTCAAGCAGGGCGCACTCAAACAGGAATACCAGCAGATCAGGTACTGGAAGGGCACAATCTGACGGGGGATACAGGGGGAGGGTAAATAGAGCATTCGATACCTGTATCGCCCCTTTCGAGCAGGGAACACCAACATGATCAGGAACTGGCTCAGTGCCGTGAAGTACACAACCTGTCGGGGAAAACGGGGGAGGGTAAATAGAGAATTCGATACCTTTATCGCCCCTTCGAGCAGGGAACACCAACATGATCAGGAACTGGCTCAGTGCCGTGAAGTGCACAACCTGTCGGGGGATACGGGTAAGGATAGAGAATTCGATACCTTTATCGCCCTGTATAGACGGAACACCAACATGATCAGGAACTGGCTCAGTATTGACCGTAGGTACGGTAAATAGAGAGTACACAGCTTGGCCTAGGGCATAGCAATTTAATGGGGGCGGGGAGAGCATTCCATTTACAGCATGATACGTACACCAATACAATCTTAAATATGATGCTCATTTGGTGAATTATAAGTACACAAGTATAGTCGTAAACAGTGTAATGCTGATCGCTATCAAGTTTTATTATGCATTTAAAATGCTATCTGAATAAAGTGCGCGTTATTATTCAAGCGAATATAAGAATATGATTTTAATAAGATTACTTGAAATGCATCCGTAGTTTTGGATCGAATTCTCGCATAATGGAAAAAGTTCAAACCCTTTACGAAGTTTTTAAAAGTGCACAATACAGGTTGATGCAAAAAAGCGCAAAATAATGTTTAACTAATTTGACTTACATGATAAAAGGCTTGTATTAAAAATCCTCAGTTTTTTGTTTGATCATTTAAGTGAAATGAATTAAACATAATTATTCATTATTTGAAGAAAAAACAACAACACTATTTTGAAAACCTTTAGTGTGCCCCTTTATTATATGGACTGCAATGAAAACGTCGCATTACTCTTTGATGTATTTTGCTTAAACCTTTTACCCTGCATCACCGCTTCATAGATATGGGTGTATGGGTGTATTTTTATTTGGATAAAACCTTTTGAGTGTTATTTAAACGGTTGATCCAAGGTCGGAAATAGACATAAAAATACACGTTACATCATGCATCATCATTTTTGGACACCTGGTATACCTTTCCAGTGAGTTTGACGCCCTTGAATATACAGAGAAAGCAGACAACCTCAATGGCGGCGAGGCAGCCAAAGATAGGCCAGTTGACGGCGCCCAGCTCCTCAAGACCCTCGGATATCTTTAACGCTTCGTACCTGCAGGATAAAAACTGGAAACTATAAACTACGGTGCTGATCGCAATATTCTTACAGCGTATAAATAGATGCCCGTGTAGCCGTTGATGTGTATTGTTTACACCAGCGTTTGAATCGGAACTTTCTGCATCAAGAAGTTTATTCTGATTAATATTCCAGGATTGCTTTCAAACGTGTAGTGTAAATGTTTTATGCCCCGCATATGTCTGTCGGTCCGTCCGTCCGTCTGTCCGTCTGTCGGTCGGTAGACCAAAACCTTGCCATATGTGCACAAGTCAATTGTAACCACGCCTCCCCCCCCCCCCCCAGGTCCGGGGAATAGCGGGGACTTTGAATTTCGGTCCAGTCAAGCCCGGGCAAAACGCCCGGCTAAAATCCTGTTCTGCGGGGACGAACTGCTGGTAAAACCCCCGCCAAATGCCCCCGCACCCCAGGGACCCAAGGTAAAGCCCATTCCCCGCTAAACTTGGCGCATAGACAAAACCACCGCATTCATCCGGCACTGCGGGGCCACCTGGAAGGTAAAAACACGGCCCATTTCCCCGGCTATCCCCGGTATACCCCCGGACCTGGGGGGCCGTGGTTACACTTGACTGGTACATTGGTAACTAGAGTACGCTTAAGTTTAAAATACCCAAACTGGGTAGGAAGCTTGGTCATGTCCAGCAGATCTTCCAAATTGATTTTGATGTCAGGAGGTAAAAGATGATGCCCCCTGTGACCTAGGAAATAAAAAAAAGCTTGTCTGATTGATAACTAGAGTATGCTTGCTCTAACGACACTCAAACTTGGTAAGGAAGTTAGTAGTGACCAGCAGATGATTCATTTTGGTTTTGAGGTCGTTAAGCACAATGTCACGTTCTTATTGATTTTGAATACATAACCTTGTCCAATTGATAACTAGGGTATGCATGGCCTTATAAAATACGAGCAGATGACACTTATTGATTTCGAGGCCAGTTGGTAAAAGGTCTAGGTCGCGGTGACCTTAATATCAAAAACCTTGTCCGATCAATAAAAAGAGGTTCTCTGAAAGCAATGATCTTTGACACTGACAAGGGCAGCAATGCTGTGAGAATACCAGTCCATAAACCTACCTGTTTCTCCCCTCCCCTCACAACATGTCAGAAAACATACATGGCATACCTCGCCACATTAAGAAGAGTTACTACTAAGACCTTACATTGTTAAAAGGTTGTAGTGAAATGTGCAGATATAGAGCTCACTGCAACTTGGTGTAGTACCAGTTGCATTTCAGGCGTTAAGTATGTACATAAAAAGATCACAGCGTGAATAAAATGATTCGGACATCGACACAATTTCCGGCGTACATATAAATTACACATTCAAATTATTTTCAATTAAAACGTATATGATAATTGAAATATGCAAGCTCAGAATATTTTTACACGATAAAGTGAATGTCGCAATTTTGTATTTTGCTCCAAGCGTTTATTGTTAAAGTGGAATGTGTACAATGAATATACTGAGACAAATATTATACCACATACTTAAAGAACTGCTCGGAAGCCGTTTCCGGCTTCATCTTAGCTACGGCAGCCGTCGTAAGGTTGGACACCGTTGACGTCAGTGCGGGCGACAATGTTGACGTGATGGAGCTTACGTTACTCGCCATAGTGGTCGCAACGCTATCTTCAACAACTCTAGAAATACAGTTTCATAAACATACAGAAAAACAAAAGGGATGGTATGAACTACCAGGAGCCGAAGAACTACCGCCTTAGTTCTGACGCTGGTCTCCTGAATAACACATGGTGTCTGTGGCAGTCGGTCTTACCTATAAGTCATAATGAATATCTTGCCATGAAACAGATGTTCTCGATGTTTCCAGGGCAGTTAAATGTAGTTAACCCAAGAGGCCCGGGAAGCCTTTTACTATGGAAGGGATTATCCCCAGTTCACTCATGCTTTATGACATTCCATTTTATTTATTTTTTTGGCAAAAATTAATTTGATGTTAGATTTTGGTTATTTTACAGACTTAGTCTAGTTCGTATCTTTATAAATATAGAGGTATTTTGAAATATTAGTTTGTTAAACGTTTACTTTATTTTTGCAGTTGTTTTTGCTTTTTCGATTGTGATATTTGATATGGTTTCCTTTAAAAAATTATATAATACATTATAATTAAACATAACACATTAAAATCAACATTAGGCATTCAATTTATGAACTCGACAAAATATGTGTAAATTATTGTGTATAAAAGTATTAAACACTCGATTAAAATTAAACAAAATAAAACATATTTGACGCTATAAAATGATGGTTAACATTGATAAACCAATGTCGTCTGCATATCAATGTTAACATTTACAAAAGAAATGAAGCGGGGAACCAAGTTTAACTGACAGTGGTCTCATTTGGAGCTCCTCGGCCATTTTTATCGAAAACAACCTCGGATGTATTTGGACGGTTTTCATACGCAAAAAGAGGTACGTTTCAAACTCCGCGCAGTGTTACTTCCCTTGCAGTACAGTAATCACTGCCTTCACAAATATCACGTGATGATAGATAAAACGGCACGTGATTGCAATTTACAAAATGGACGGAACACCTTTAAAAGAAATTCCAGCAACATGTTTCATTTGTTTAGAAAATAACATTCGATTTGTTTTGGTTTTGCTTGCAATCCTGGTTCAAAACGTTCGATACATGTCTGAATAGCTAACAACACATCCATGTTGATATTGTAATTTGTAAATCCTACTTTCAATTTGAAAAAAGACCGAACATTTCCGAATGTTTTTTTTAATTGTTATTTTTTTATAAAACATATTATGCCTATCAACTGGCGTAAAGTAATTATTTAAGAAAGGATATAAGAATAAATATATATGATTAAAAAAAATGCCATTAAAAGTTTTCATCCAATTTTTCACATTTTTAACCTATTTTGTTAATTTATATATAAGATTAACCATAAACCCCAACTGTTACTCTTATCGCTATTTCTGAAATAATGTGTGGTTGTAGACAAGTTTTGCATAGAATTTTTATTTCACTTCTTAAACTACTTAGCAGTTTTAATGCTATATTTCATTCTTATTGGCTGCTACAGTAATATAATTTTTATTATCACTTTGGTTATATTTTCTGAAATACATCATACGAAATAATTTGCATGCTAGAATGTCATAAAGCATAATGAGTGAACTGGCGGATAATCCCTTCCATGTATTACCTGATCTTTACGCATGTTTCCTGGATGTTCCAGTCGTTATCACACGAGTCCCAAGGCAGTTTCGGGAATAAAGAGTGGATGAAGTAATACAACATCCAGCAAATGATGACAGCATAGTAGATGGAGAATAGGAACGTCGCGATAATCGTTCCGTATCCAACGCCTGGAAAGACAAGTTTAGCATACATGATAGTCTATTCATTTTGCTTTAGTAAAAGTCATTTTATGTTAGAACACGTATATGTGAAAGTTCTATGATGGACTTTTGTAAGCGCTATAACTGTGAAGGTCTTTTATATATTTATTTCAAAACCTAAGTAAATCGATTTTAAATATGTCATTTGACCGAATATGCGAATACTTCCCAGTTTCTTATTAAAAATGTACGTAATAAAACCCTCTTTTAGTCGAATTATCACCCACACAGGCACGGCCACTGACTGGGAGTTCTGGAAGGCGTAGATGGTATACGGTCTGTTTATCGCCTAACATTTTGCAGATGATACAAATTTAATACAAAATACAAATGATACAAACCCTTTAAGGGCGGACGGACCCACCACACGCGGGCGGCTCCTGACTGCTAGTGGTGGCAGAGCCAAGCACAGGTATATATGATGTAACGTAACCTACCTTTGAAAAGCGGACAGACCCTCCACACGGACACAGCCCCTGACTGTGAGTACTGCCCCATTATCATCTCGAGGTACACGATTGGAATGGCGCCAAACACGTTGAAGATGACAATGGGTATCAGAAAGGCACCTGCAAACACGTGAGTTAATCATTACTAACTGCCAATTTAAGGATTTGTGATTACCCGCTCCATGGGAGTATCTGTGATTGATATGTTACGTGTTTTATGTTTGTACAGTATCTTTACACCAACCGTGGTCATACCAATGCCATTATTCTTTTCTTTCGAGAGAGAGAAAGCTCTTCATAGCAAATGCATGAATGTACCCCTTAATTTTGTTTTAATAACATTTTAGGGTTATTGTGTAGTATTGGGCACGCCCTAACACTATGATACAGCTATCTATCATCTTAACTCGCTTATACAAGAAGTAGAGCATATAGCAATTTAACGGTCTTGGTTCAATGGATTATGAAACATTTAACTGATAGTTACTTCAACTTGTTGGAAAACAGTTAAATATTTTTAGAAAAACTATTTTAGCAAAAGTTTATACATCCAAATGCATGTATATGTTCCTTAATTTTGGTTTTATAACAGGAAAATTCCATATATCTTCACAGGTCTTCCTAAAGGTTACTTATTTAAATTATTAATAGTTATTTTACCGGGCATGTAGCATTTATTGTCTTCACGAGTCTCATTGAAGCTAGTCTATTTTACCGGGCATATAGCATTTACTGTCTTCACGAGTCTCATTGAAGCTAGCCTATTTTACTGGGTATATAGCATTTATTGTCTTCACGAGTCTCCTTGAAGCTAGCTAATTTTACTTGGCATATAGCATTTATTGCCTTCACGACTCTCCTTGAAGCTAGCCTATTTTACTGGGCATATAGCATTTACTGTCTTCACGAGTCTCATTGAAGCTAGCCTATTTTTCTGGGCATAAAGCATTTATTGTCTTCACGCGTCTCATTGAAGCTAGCCTATTTTACTTGGCATATAGCATTTACTGTCTTCACGAGTCTCATTTAAGCTAGCCTATTTTACTGGGCATATAGCATTTATTGTCTTAACGAGTCTCCTTGAAGCTAGCCTATTTTACTGGGTATATAGCATTTATTGTCTTCACGAGTCTCATTGAAGCTAGCCTATTTTACTTGGCATATAGCATTTATTGTCTTCACGAGTCTCATTGAAGCTAGCCTATTTTACTTGGCATATAGCATTTACTGTCTTCACGAGTCTCATTGAAGCTAGCCTATTTTACTGGGCATATATCATTTATTGTCTTCACGAGTCTCATTGAAGCTAGCCTATTTTACTGGGCATATAACATTTATTGTCTTCACGAGTCTCATTGAAGCTAGCCTATTTTACTGGGTATATAGCATTTATTGTCTTCACGAGTCTCCTTGAAGCTAGCCTATTTTACTGGGCATAAAGCATTTACTGTCTTCACGAGTTTCATTGAAGCTAGCCTATTTTACTGGGCATATAGCATTTATTGTCTTCACGAGTTTCATTGAAGCTAGCCTATTTTACTGGGCATATAGCATTTATTGTCTTCACGAGTTTCATTGAAGCTAGCCTATTTTACTGGGCATATAGCATTTATTGTCGTCACGGTCTCCTTAAGCTTACCTATTTTGCTGGGCATAAAGCAATTATTGTCTTCACGAGTCTCCTTGAAGCTAGCCTATTTTACTTGGCATATATCATTTACTGTCTTCACGAATCTCATTGAAGCTAGCCTATTTTACTGGGCATATAGCATTTACTGTCTTCACGAGTCTCATTGAAGCTAGCCTATTTTACTGGGCATATAGCATTTACTGTCTTCACGAGTTTCATTGAAGCTAGCTTTTTTTACTGGGCATATAGCATTTACTGTCTTCACGAGTCTCCTTGAAGCTAGCCTATTTTACTGGGCATAAAGCATTTACTGTCTTCACGAGTTTCATTGAAGCTAGCCTATTTTACTGGGCATATAGCATTTATTGTCGTCACGGTCTCCTTAAGCTTACCTATTTTGCTGGGCATAAAGCATTTATTGTCTTCACGAGTCTCCTTGAAGCTAGCCTATTTTACCGGTCATATAGCATTTACTGTCTTCACGAGTCTCCTTGAAGCTAGCCTATTTTACCGGGCATATGGCATTTATTGTCTTCACGCGTCTCCTTAATCTTGCCTATTTTGTCGGGCATATAGCGTTTATTGTCTTCACGACCTTCATTGAAGCTAACCTATATTACCGGGCATATTGCATTCATTGCCTTCACGACCCTCATTGAAGCTAGAATATTTTACCGGGCATACAGCATTAATTGTCTTCAAGACTCGCATCAAAGCTAGCATATTCTACCGGATATATAGCAGTTGTTGTCTTCACGACCCTCATTTAAGCTAACCTATTTTACCGGGTATATAGCATTTGTTGTCTTCACGACTCTCATTGAAGCTAGCCTATTTTACCGGGTATATAGCATTTGTTGTCTTCACGACCCTCATTGAAGCTAGCCTATTTTACCAGGCATATAGTATTTGTTGACTTCACGACTCTCATTAAAGCTAGCATATTTGGCCGAGTATACAGCATTCGTTCCTTCACGATCCTCATTTAAGCTAGCCTATTTTACCGGGTATATAGCATTTGTTGTCTTCACGACCCTCATTGAAGCTAGCTTTTTTTGCTAGTATATAGCATTCGTTGTCTTCACGACTCTCATTGAAGCTAGCCTATTTAACCGTGTATATAGCATTTGTTGTCTTCACGACCCTCATTTAAGCTAGCCTATTTTACCGGGTATATAGCATTTGTTGTCTTCACGACCCTCATTTAAGCTAGCCTATTTTACCGGGTATATAGCATTTGTTGTCTTCACGACTCTCATTTAAGCTAGCCTATTTTACCTGGTATATAGCATTTGTTGTCTTCACGACTCTCATTTAAGCTAGCCTATTTTACCTGGTATATAGCATTTGTTGTCTTCACGACCCTCATTTAAGCTAGCCTATTTTACCGGGTATATAGCATTTGTTGTCTTCACGACTCTCATTGAAGCTAGCCTATTTTACCGAGTATATAGCATTTGTTGTCTTCACGACCCTCATTTAAGCTAGCCTATTTTACTGGGCATATAGCATTTGTTGTCTTCACGACCCTCATTTAAGCTAGCCTATTTTACCGGGTATATAGCATTTGTTGTCTTCACGACCCTCATTGAAGCTAGCCTATTTTACCGGGTATATAGCATTTGTTGTCTTCACGACCCTCATTTAAATTAGCCTATTTTACCGGGTATATAGCATTTGTTGTCTTCACGACTCTCATTTAAGCTAGCCTATTTTACCTGGTATATAGCATTTGTTGTCTTCACGACCCTCATTGAAGCTAGCCTATTTTACCGGGTATATAGCATTTGTTGTCTTCACGACCCTCATTTAAGCTAGCCTATTTTACCGGGTATATAGCATTTGTTGTCTTCACGACCCTCATTGAAGCTAGCCTATTTTACCGGGTATATAGCATTTGTTGTCTTCACGACCCTCATTTAAATTAGCCTATTTTACCGGGTATATAGCATTCGTTGTCTTCACGACTCTCATTGAAGCTAGCCTATTTAACCGTGTATATAGCATTTGTTGTCTTCACGACTCTCATTTAAGCTAGCCTATTTTACCGGGTATATAGCATTTGTTGTCTTCACGACCCTCATTTAAGTTAGTCTGTTTTACCGAGTATATAGCATTTGTTGTCTTCACGACCCTCATTTAAGCTAGCCTATTTTACCGAGTATATAGCATTTGTTGTCTTCACGACTCTCATTTAAGCTAGCCTATTTTACCGAGTATATAGCATTTGTTGTCTTCACGACTCTCATTTAAGCTAGCCTATTTTACCGAGTATATAGCATTTGTTGTCTTCACAACTCTCATTTAAGCTAGCCTATTTTACCGAGTATATAGCATTTGTTGTCTTCACGACTCTCATTTAAGCTAGCCTATTTTACCGGGTATATAGCATTTGTTGTCTTCACGACCCTCATTGAAGCTAGCCTATTTTACCGGGTATATAGCATTTGTTGTCTTCACGACTCTCATTTAAATTAGCCTATTTTACCGGGTATATAGCATTTGTTGTCTTCACGACCCTCATTGAAGCTAGCCTATTTTACCGAGTATATAGCATTTGTTGTCTTCACGACCCTCATTGAAGCTAGCCTATTTTACCGGGTATATAGCATTTGTTGTCTTCACGACCCTCATTGAAGCTAGCCTATTTTACCGGGTATATAGCATTTGTTGTCTTCACGACCCTCATTGAAGCTAGCCTATTTTAGCGGGTATATAGCATTTGTTGTCTTCACGACCCTCATTTAAGCTAGCCTGTTTTACTGTGTGTATAGCATTTGTTGTCTTCACGACTCTCATTGAAGCTAGCCTATTTTACCGGGTATATAGCATTTGTTGTCTTCACGACCCTCATTTAAGCTAGCCTATTTTACCGGGTATATAGCATTTGTTGTCTTCACGACTCTCATTGAAGCTAGCCTATTTTACCGAGTATATAGCATTTGTTGTCTTCACGAATCTCATTTAAGCTAGCCTATTTTACCGGGTATATAGCATTTGTTGTCTTCACGACCCTCATTGAAGCTAGCCTATTTTACCGGGTATATAGCATTTGTTGTCTTCACGACTCTCATTTAAATTAGCCTATTTTACCGGGTATATAGCATTTGTTGTCTTCACGACCCTCATTGAAGCTAGCCTATTTTACCGAGTATATAGCATTTGTTGTCTTCACGACCCTCATTGAAGCTAGCCTATTTTACCGGGTATATAGCATTTGTTGTCTTCACGACTCTCATTTAAGCTAGCCTATTTTACCGAGTATATAGCATTTGTTGTCTTCACGACTCTCATATAAGTTAGCCTGTTTTACCGGGTATATAGCATTTGTTGTCTTCACGACCCTCATTTAAGCTAGCCTGTTTTACCGAGTATATAGCATTTGTTGTCTTCACGACTCTCATTTAAGCTAGCCTATTTTACCGAGTATATAGCATTTGTTGTCTTCACGACTCTCATTTAAGCTAGCCTATTTTACCGAGTATATAGCATTTGTTGTCTTCACGACTCTCATTTAAGCTAGCCTATTTTACCGAGTATATAGCATTTGTTGTCTACACGACTCTCATTTAAGCTAGCCTATTTTACCGAGTATATAGCATTTGTTGTCTTCACGACTCTCATTTAAGCTAGCCTATTTTACCGGGTATATAGCATTTGTTGTCTTCACGACTCTCATTTAAGCTAGCCTATTTTACCGAGTATATAGCTTTTGTTGTCTTCACGACTCTCATTTAAGCTAGCCTATTTTACCGGGTATATAGCATTTGTTGTCTTCACGACTCTCATTTAAGCTAGCCTATTTTACCGGGTATATAGCATTTGTTGTCTTCACGACCCTCATTTAAGCTAGCCTATTTTACCGAGTATATAGCATTTGTTGTCTTCACGACTCTCATTGAAGCTAGCCTATTTACCCGTGTGTATAGGATACGTTGCCTTCGCGGGTCCTCCTTAAAAATGCATATTTTACAGAGCAAATAACATACTTTATTTTCATGAGTCTCCTTAAGGCAAGCCTTTTTAGCCGGTCAAATAATTTCCGTTTTTTTCTCGAGTCTTCTTAAAGCTAGCCTTTTTAACCGACCACAAGATTTTCATTGTCTTAGCGAGCCTCCTTTAAGCTGGCACAAAAACCGGACATATATCAGTAATTGCCTTAACGAGTCTCCTTAAAGCTAGCATATTTATCGGGCATATAGGACTCGTTGTTTTTGAGAGATCTTAAAGCTAGCAGATAAACCGAGCATAACTTATTCATTGTATTCACTGGTCTCCTTAAAGCTTGAAGATGTATCGGACATATAGAAGTCATTGTGTTCACGGTTCTCCTTGAAGTTTACTGATGTACCGGCCATATATGACTCATTGTCTTCACGGGTCTCCTTAAAGCTAGCAGATGTACCGGGCATATAACATTCATTGTCTCCACGAGTCTCCTTAAAGCTAGCTTATTTTACCGGCCATAAAGCATTCATTGTCTTTACGGGTCTCCTTTAAGCTAGCATATTTTACCGGCCATAAAGCATTCATTGTCTTCACGGGTCTCCTTAAAGCTAGCAGACGTACCGGACATATAACATTCATTGTCTTCACGGGTCTCCGTAAAGCTAGAAGGTGAACCGGACATATCGGACTCATTGTCTTCACGGGCTCCGTAAAGCTAGAAGATGTACCGGACATTTAACATCCAGTGTCCTCACGGGTCTCCTTAAACCCAGATGTACCGGGCATATAACATCCAGTGTCCTCACGGGTCTCCTTAAACCCAGATGTACCGGGCATATAGCATCCAGTGTCCTCACGGGTCTTCTTAAACCCAGATGTACCGGGCATATAACATCCAGTGTCCTCACGGGTCTCCTTAAACCCAGATGTACCGGGCATATAACATCCAGTGTCCTCACGGGTCTCCTTAAACCCAGATGTACCGGACTATAACATTCATTGTCTTCACAGGTCTCCTTATCGTGTTTGTTTTATTTTCGTTACACACGAGTGAGATTGTTTCAATATGTTCTTTATATTAACGTTTATATGTATGGCTTATTATGTAGTTGCGTTGTGCAGTTCGAAACTGAAAATTCATTTAAAATCAGCCTTCTGAATAATATATATTTAATTCTCATTGAAATAAGCCTCTCAATAATATATATATAATTCTCATTGAAATAAGCCTTCTCAATAATATATATATAATTCTCATTAAAATCAGCCTACTGAATAATATATAATTAATTCTCATTTAAATCAGCCTTCTGAATAATATATATTTAATTCTCATTAAAATCAGCCTTCTGAATAATATATATTTAATTCCCATTAAACCTTATGAAAAACATTTCTGTGTTAACATTTTTAAGTATGTCACGAAATGTATAATTTGCTTTATGAATCACAATGTGTGTGTGAAACAATGCATATTTGAGCATCCTGTAAACTAAAAAAACTTTCTGACAAGGTTAGTGAACAATTGAAACACCTACCTCCGCCATTTTTCATAACCAAATAGGGAAACCGCCATAAGTCGCCGACACCGACGGAAAATCCGACAGCAGTAAGGAAAAACTCGATTCTTTTTCCCCAACGTTGACGGGCCATGATTAATCCTCCAGCGATGGTGTCTTTCAAAACTTCAACTGGGGTCTCTTGTGAGACTTGCCAAAACTCCTATTCATCCGTTTACAGCCTCTGATCTATATTATAAAGTAAGACACACAGACCTTCAATATTCACACTTACATTTTACTCAGATAAACCAGTAGTTTAACGCTAAAACGTAATACCGTATACTTGTCTAAGGTTAATTTTAAAATTAAATCAAGCATGATGACAACAGGTTGATATTTTCATTTCCTCATCTTTCTGCTTAAGAACATAACTGCATGTCTAGCAAAATAGTGGAAAATTGACGAAACATACGCATTTAAGTTACAACTGGATGGCCCGTATAAAATAAAGTTTTCACCTTACTGTATAAATGTATTTAGAAAATATGTGTTTGTAATCTAAGGTTGTCCACGAACAGTTTTACCATACTGGTTAGCGACCTATTATTCGCCCGTACCATTTTCACCCACCCAGTTAAAACCAGTCAAAACGAAATATTTTACACAAATCAGTCTGGCGTTTCATTGCGGCATCTTTTTGACAGATATCAGCTGTTAACTGCGTTCAAATGTAAGTAGTATGTGGAATTCGACCCAAATAAACATTGTTTACACTTTTGACCTTGTAAGTTGCACGGGGATGACGTCATCACGCGCGCGCCCATTTGCATGAAGCCCTGTAAGGATTTTTTAATTTTCCTTATACATTGCACTATCGGACGACATAGACGACATGATTGATTTGTCATTATAAAGTATAAAACCGGTGATAAATTATACAAATACCATAAATTGCTGCATTTAGAGTTCAATTTTCGAGAATGCAAATGGTAAAACCTGAAAACAGTTAAGTAATCGCCGAATTTTACGTCGAAGGGAAGCAACTCAAATTAGAATTAATCATTACATTCTTGTACGGACATGCGTTGTCCCTCTTCGAAAGTCAATTAATATGCATACATAATGTAGGTCATGTTTCAAGAAGGAATCCCAGTGGCTTTTTATTTTTTTTTGCAAAGAGAAGGCTTACCAAATAGGTGTTGTATCATTTTAAACATACATAAACAGTATGTAATAGTTAACATTGATCAATTGTCGTTTTAATCGGTCGCTAGACTTGTCAAATAAAATAAAAATGTTTTAAGATATAGTTTAGAATATGAAAAACATCGTAAAAACAGTGAATTTATGGGGTGGGCGAATAATTGGTACAGTAGGGTGCTTATTTTAGCTAAATTATAGGGGTACTTTGCACGTGGGAATATTCGGAATCCCTAGCTATTTTTAAAAACAAATTACACAGTTTATTGTCAGAAGAGCCAACCTGTCTGAGTGTAAAGTTTTATTTTTATAGCTAACTTGTGTCAAAAGTAACATAGGAAAAACCTCCATTTCTGGCCGAAAAGAGGTCGCTAACCAGCAACGTTTTATCAGATAAAGGATTTTTTAGTGCATAAAATATTCTATGCACAAACAATAAGTTAATTTAGTATATAAAATATAGTTGACAGCCATGGGGTTATCATGTACACAAGTAGTATTTTTCTTTACATTCTTCGCCCCTCAAGACACAACGTAGAAAAGAAGAAAATCAGAAGAAAGAAGAGAAATTGAAGGAATCACCCAATTTAAAATCTTAACGAGTGTTTTAAAATGTATGATTTGTTTGCGCTCTGCATAGAAGAAAATCAGTTCACTACTACGCACAGTGTGCAGCAGGTAAAACTCCCTGAGCCAATTTGTGACCGTAAGTTGAGCTGTTTGCGCAATGTCAACTGTAATGTATTTTTCTTTTCAGCTTATTTTTGCCGTGTGTCTGGCTCTCTGTCGCTAATAAAAATCTTCCACGCGAGGGCCATTAAATAGACGTCTCCTTATTGGCCACAGAAGGGAAAGTGCCAATTTACACGTGTCAATTAACGAGTGTCATCCCACAGAAATACTTACCACGTAAGGATATTTGCGTAAAAATAGTCCAAGAAATTTTAATATTTTAGGAAATTGCTATGGATACATTTTACATTCAAGCAGGACAGGAAAGGTCCGGAACCCCGAGTTCGAGTCGAGCCAACTCATTTGAGTGGTATTGAAAAGGTCAACATATACATGTGGATTAGACTACGTCACTTTTCGAAATGCGCGTGAAAGAAAAAATGTGACACACAAAGCTTACGGGTGTCAATTGGCAATTGAAAAAAAGAAAGTGTTGCATTCTTTTTCTTAATGTATCTAAGGGACACAATTCTTTATATACTACAGCATATTTCTCTATTGTAGTTATTCATACTGAATACTATGTTTCATATATAGCTATGCCTGTAGTATTGTATTTCACTTGATGCTTGGGTATGAATGAATAAACATGTAACTCCATTTGAGATCTTATGAATCTAACCAATGTCAAAATCAAAAATCAAATCAAAGACATGGTTTGATAAATCTGCCAAGCCACTCACACACTTGTCACAAGGAGAAACAATTAGAATCAAACAAGGTAAACGCTGGAAACAGGCAATTGTTAGGAAACAAGTGCATGACAGATCATACATTGTTGAAACTAATGATGGTGGTGTCTATAGACGAAACAGAAATCATTTGTTGAAGACAAATGAAAAACCATTTCAAATCATAGATACACATCCATGCAATGGCAACGACATTCGTCTAACTGATCAATCACAACATGACAGTGGCAGAAACATACGAAATCAATCAGAGCGAAACATTTCTCATGATAACACTCAGTCGCAACAACAACAACCATCAGCACCAACTGATGTTGCTGGCAATACTGATCAAAATTCTAACATGTACGTCACTAGATCAGGAAGACAGGTCAAAGTACCTCAAAGGTTGGATCTTTGAACTGATTTATGATGTGTTTTGTGTTATGTTGTATATATATTTGTGATACTTCAATATATTTCAAATGTAAAACTTTTCTTCAATATTCTGTGCTGTGAAGGAAATTCATAATCGCCTATATTCTGTAACCGTGTGAAAGTGATATTTGTGGACAATATTTCTACAATGTTAATTGGATATATCAACAGATATCTGCGGTATGAAAACAATACACTTTCAGATGACATTTCGGGGAGGATGCAAGTGTCCTTATCTGAACTGTTAACATTTAGTTGGAAGAAATTCTCATTAATTTCCAGATACACTCTGCTGGAATAATTAATCTGTCAAGAAGATTTTCTGCTCAGCTGAAAATAATGATAACGCTAGGGTGTTGACCAAATTACTTTAGATTAAATGTGTTCTTCATAAATTTACTAATTCTTTTTAAAAGAAGAGAGATGTTGCATTCTTTTTCTTAATGTATCTAAGGGACACAATTCTTTATATACTACAGCATATTTCTCTATTGTAGTTATTCATACTGAATACTATGTTTCATATATAGCTATGCCTGTAGTATTGTATTTCACTTGATGCTTGGGTATGAATGAATAAACATGTAACTCCATTTGAGATCTTATGAATCTAACCCATTCCACAGGTTGTTGTAAGGACTAAACCAACAACGCAACAGAAAGAACGTATAGTAACATGCTTAAACATAGTAGTTTGCCTCTTACTGCAAGGTCACGGGGAAATATTGCTTAGATTCTTATGAAAAAATATTGATTTTCAAAATTGGCAGTTAAATGATTTTTTATATAGAAGAACAACGAACTTATTGTAGATTTGAACTTTTGGACCTTTTTTTATTTTAAACCGCAAAATAGAAAGTCCTAAATGCATTCAACGAAGGTGGTATTCAGTCGGATAGGGAGGGGTGGGAATGAGAATCGATTTTTTACTGTGGCCTAATTTATTTTCAGCAGCCACAATTATTCGGTCAGATATAGGAGGTCCCAACATCTCGCAAATTCTTGAACATGTAATAGTTAGACGCCATGAATTATGATAATGAATATTTCTGTGATGAATGACAAAATCTCACTTACAACCGAAATAAATTCTCTTTTTGCTGGTCAGCTCGATCTGAGCATCCAACATCTTATCTTTTAATATAAACATGTCACATTGTGGCGTTTGTTTGTTAATTATCGTGGTCTGTGTAGTTTTTATGTTTGAATTGATATTGGCGTACTAAAATGCAATATTTTTTCTATAAACGTATTGAAAAAATTGGACAGTTCCTCCATCCACGACACTAACCTAGTATTCTCTATCTACGCAAACATCCATTCATGCCCTTGCACACAGTATTCTCGCCTTTAAAAGGCACTCGCACATCGTTTAAAAATGCAGTTGTTACGAAAAAGTAATAATTTCAATACGAAATAAGTGAAATCATGTGGAGTGTCAAAGCTTATTGACAGCTGAAACCCTTCAACAAATGCGTTTATTTGCTCAAATAGTGTCTTAACTTGAATACAAATGTTGGAATATAATTAGTAACGCAATTCAGCAACTGGTTGTAGAGTGATTGGTTGATGGATATTACCACGTGATGTTTCCTATGTTTTTTACCTCAGGTGGCCATTACGTTGACAGCACCATCATTCAAGCTGCAGCTCTTATCTAACCATTCGCTCTACAGCTTTTTACCACCATGCAAGCTGCAGCTCTTCTACCACCATGCAAGCTGCAGCTCTTCTACCACCATGCAAGCTGCAGCTCTTCTACCACCATTCAAGCCGATGCTCTTATACAACCATTCAAGCTGCTGCTCTTATATCACCATTCAAACTGCAGCTATTTTACCACCATTCAAGCTGCTGCTCTTATATCACCATTCAAACTGCAGCTTTTTTCCCACCATTCAAGCTGCTGCTCTTATATCACCATTCAAACTGCAGCTATTTTACCACCATTCAAGCTGCTGCTCTTATATCACCATTCAAACTGCAGCTTTTTTCCCACCATTCAAGCTGCTGCTCTTATATCACCATTCAAACTGCAGCTTTTTTCCCACCATTCAAGCTGCTGCTCTTATATCACCATTCAAACTGCAGCTATTTTACCACCATTCAAGCTGCTGCTCTTATATCACCATTCAAACTGCAGCTTTTTTCCCACCATTCAAGCTGCTGCTCTTATATCACCATTCAAACTGCAGCTATTTTACCACCATTCAAGCTGCTGCTCTTATATCACCATTCAAACTGCAGCTTTTTTCCCACCATTCAAGCAGCTGCTCTTATATCACCATTCAAACTGCAGCTTTTTTCCCACCATTCAAGCTGCTGCTCTTATATCACCATTCAAACTGCAGCTATTTTACCACCATTCAAGCTGCTGCTCTTATATCACCATTCAAACTGCAGCTTTTTTCCCACCATTCAAGCTGCTGCTCTTATATCACCATTCAAACTGCAGCTATTTTACCATCCTTCAAGCTGGAGCTCTTAAAACATCATTTAAACTGCGGCTCTTATATCACCTTTCCAGCTGTAGCTGTTTTACAATCATTCAAGCTGCTAATCTTATTTAGCCATTCAAGCTGTGATTCTTATATAACCTTTAAAACTGCAGCTATTTCACCATCATTCAGGCAGCAGCTCTTATATCACTATTCAATCGGCGGCTTTTGACCACCATTTAAGCTGCTGCTCTTCAACCATCATTTGAGCTGCTGTTCTTATACCACCATTCAAACTGCAGCTCTTATATAACCATTCAAGCTGCGGCTCTTATATCACCATGCAAACTACAGCTATTTTACTATCATTCAAGATGCATTTTTTTATATAACCATTCAATCTGCAGCTTTTTACCACCATTCAAGCTGCAGTTCTTATATCATCATTCAAGCTGCAGCTCTTTTACAACCATTAAAGCTGCTGCTCTTATATAACCATTTAAGCTGTGGCTCTTGTAGTGCGTTTCAAATTTGCAGCTATTTTAACATCATTCAAGCTGCATTTCCCATGTGAACATTCAATCTGCAGCTTTTTACCACCATTCAGGCTGCTGCTCTTATATCACTATTCAAGATGCAGCTCTTTTACAACAATTACAAATTTACAAATACAGTATGGCATGTTTTCCATCATTCAAGCTGTAGCTCTTATACAGCCAATCAAACTGCAGCTATTTTACCACCATTTAAGCTTTTATTATGTCGTCATTTAAGCTGCTGCATTTATACATCAATAAACCTCTGCTCTTATACAACCATTTAAGCTACTGCATTTATAACATAATTTAAGCTGCTTCTCTTATACCACAATTTAAGCTGCTTCTCGTATACCACCATTTAAGCTGCTGCTCTTATACCACCGTTTAAGCTGCTTCTCTTATACCACCATTTAAGCTGCTGTTCTTATACCACCGTTTAAGCTGCTGCTCTTAGACAACCATTGAAGATGTTGCTTATATGCCATAAATAAGGCTTCAACGCTTATATCACCATTTAAGCTGCTGCTGCTTTTATTCCACCATTCAAGCTGCAACTCTTTAACTACCATTCAAGCTGCAGCTATTTTACCACCATTCAAGCTGCAGCTATTTTACCACTTTTCAAGCTGCAGTTCTTATACCACCAAACAAGCTGCAGCTCTTATACCATACATCAAGCTGCAGCTCTGATATCACAATTCAAGCAGTTGTCTCTATTTAATCATTATTTAAGCTGTTGCTTTTATACCTACTAATCAAGCTGCAACGCTTATATCACCATTTAAGCTACTGCTTTTATACCACCATTCAAGCTGCAGCTATTTTACATCTTTTCAAGCTGCAGTTCTCATACACCAATCAAGCTGCTGTTCTTATGCCATCAATAAAGTTGCAGCTCTGATATCACCATTCAAGCTGATTCTCTTATACCACCATTCAAGCTGCTGTGTGTATACCATCATTTTAGCTGTAGCTCTTATACCATCATTTAAGCTGCAGCTCTTATATCACTCACTCTTACAGCTGAAGCTCTTATATCACTATTCAAGCTGCTGCTCGTATACCATCATTTAGGCTGAAGCTTATATTCTGCCATTCAAGCTGCTGCTATTATACCGCCATTCTTATACCAAGCTGCAGTTCTTATGTAACCCTTCAAGCTGAAGCTCTTATACCACGATTCAAGCTGCTGCTCGTATACCATCATTTAAGCTGAAGTTTATATTATCCATTCAAGCTGCTGCTCTTATATCGCCATTCTTATACCAAGCTGCAGTTCTTATGTAACTCTTCAAGCTGAAGCTCTTATACCACCATTCTAGCTGCCGCTCTTCAACCATTATTAAATCTACAGCTCCTTTGCTGCCATTCAAGCTGCAGCACCAAAACCACCTTTCAAGCTGCTGTTAAAATACCATCATTTAGGTTGCTGTTATTTTGCAACCGTTCAAGCTGATGCTCGTTTACCAGCAATTAAGAAGCTGCTTTTTTACAACCCTTCCAGCTGCAGATCCTATAACACCATTCAAGCTGCAGCTCTTATACCACCGTTCAAGCTGAATCTCTTAAACCATAATTCAAACTGCAGCTG
The DNA here is from genome assembly GCF_026914265.1 of Mya arenaria. NCBI lineage: Eukaryota > Metazoa > Mollusca > Bivalvia > Myida > Myidae > Mya > Mya arenaria. The sequence continues at coordinate 69,041,866 of NC_069129.1, read as the reverse complement.
TTATACCACCATTCAAGCTGATGCTCGAATACCACCATTCAAGCTGCAGCGCGTATAACACACTTCACACTGCACCTCTTATACCACCATTCAAGCTGAATCTCTTATTACACAATTCCAACTGGAGCTCTTATACCACCGTTCAAGCTTCTGCTCGTATCCCACCATTCAAGCTGCAGCGCTTATACCATCATTTAAGCTGAACCTCTTATACAACCATTCAAGTTGCAGCGCTTATACCATCATTTAAGCTGAACCTCTTATACAACCATTCAAGCTGCAGCGCTTATACCATCATTTAAGCTGAACCTCTTATACAATCATTCAAACTGGAGCTCTTATACCACCATCCAAGCTTCTGCTCGTATACCATAATTTAAGCTGAAGCTCTTATACCATCATTTCAGCTGAAGCTCTTACACCACTATTCAAGCTGCAGCTCTTATATCACCTATCAATCTGCTGCTTGTATATCATCATTCAATCTGCTGCTCTTATTTCACACTTCAAGCTTTAGTTCCCTTTACGTTTTTTCTCTCGTAGCGTCTTCATTTATAAAGTTTTCTTCTGTTTAGGGCATTTGAAAAATTAAGAATGAAATAAAAAATATTCTTGAAAATAAATTAAATTGATAGAATAATGAACTCTTTCAATTGAATATGTTCACAGAAAATGTAATTATTGTTTTGCTTTGCAATCTTTTCCGTGCAACCAAGAATACATTTGGATGATCATCGAATAAACGATACGTGAGTTTGAAAGAGATGGCCATGTCAAAAGTGTCCACTGTAACAACCGTAACCCGTTAAACCCTTTATGCATTTAACGAGCACCATTCATATCGTAACTGTCACGTATATGGCATGACAAACGTTGCAATATCTGATGTCAAATAGATTTATTCAATAAAAATCTACGAACTTTACTCAGAAAATATGCATGGACTAAAAAATAGCTTGTTCTATAAGAAATATTTTTATTCAATTGCATGTTAAGAACATATCTTCGTTCAATGAAATATTTATGTGTTGTTAAAATAAATATATTTGGTATAATTAGCATCATGGAATACTATCTACATCTTATAATAGCAGTTTTGAATGGCTAAGGCAAAACAATATGGCAGCGCCCAATCACAATTGTTTGATGGCAGGAGCTCAAATGAGTCCATCTAGCTATAATAAATCAGTTCAACTAACCAAAATTATGTTTTGTCATGGCTGGATGATTTTATTTGATGGAGACTGCCATTTCAATTCGGCGAGCCAATGAAATTCCTTGTGGCAATAAAACCGATTTCCCATCATGCAAATTATACCCAATATATATAATTTTTTACCTCACACAAATTCATAGATCTACCGCATAAAAACTATACTGCATATTAATAGTTTATTGAACAAAGAATTTTTTAGCATGTGTCATATACATTTTTATGTTTTAGTTCGTATATTTTTATTGAATTAATATAGTTGACATTGAATATTGCGACGTTTGTTATGCCATAGACGTACAACGCCTTAGGTTAGTTTTTCAGGTACCGTCAGTGTCAAAAAGGCTTGAAAATAGCTGTGCTAAAAGCTCCGCTAAAGTTAAGGGGTATTGGCCAGAAAACCTCAGCTTTTGCTCTACTAAAATTGCGTAGCTTTTGAAAAACCTGCAGCTTTTGCTTCATAGCTTCATCATTTAAGGCAAAAACACAGCTTTTGGCTGTAACATTGGTTAAAAATGCGCAGCTTTTTGTTGCATTGAGCCTCACAAGCGCAGCATTTGCGAAAAGATGCGTTTTTACCAGAAAAACGATGAAGCTACGGAGTTTCTTTTTAGTTAAACGCGCAGCTTTTGTGAAGAACTGCGTTTTTTCTAGAAAAGCACAGCATTGACCAAGCTCTGTGCGGTAACGGCCAAAAAAAACGCAACTTTTGCAAAGAAGTGCGTTTTTCTACAAGAAAAGCGAAAAGGCTTCGTTTCAAGGTAAAACCACATTTTGAGAAGCATTATGCGGTATTGGCCTGAAAAGCGCAAAGCTTTTTGCGAATCTTTTGCGAACAGCTGCTTTTTTTCTAAGTAAGCACAGAAGCTTCGTTTTTTTCAATTAATATCACAGTTTTTGTAAGGTACTGCGTTTTCGCTGGATTTTTTTTTACAGAAGCTTAGGTTTTTTGCCAGGGTAATAGCACAATGTTAGCGAAGAAGCTTCATTTTTAAGGGACCCCTCATATAAGCTGTGGTTTTAGAAAAGGAAAAACTCCCAGAGAAAAAAACTGCAAATATTTGAACAAAATATACTTAATCAAAATATATCTCATATACGTAGCAATTCATATACTATCATTGTTACAATATTAGCAATATCATATGAATAAAACACATTATGACAACCTTTTTATTGCATTGTAATGAGAAACTGTGAAATAGCATCTTCATTTCACTGACAATTCTCTATAAACAGCAGGACCCGATTTCTCGAAACTTCTTTAATCTCTTACTAAGCCAAAACCGATTAGTAACGGGTTTAAGCCCATTCCGTAATTCCGTTGCATTTCTCGAAACATAAACGCGCTTAATCCGATAGATTTAAACCCATTAGCTAAACCTTCTTTGTTGTTGGTTTAAACGCGTTATAGATGGATTAAAAATGGCCGACATCAGACGCCGAATTCGTCGTATTCGTAACCGCATCGCTGGTTTGCCGATTCCGCGAGTTTTCCAGGACCGAACCATCTAATAAAAGTTTTAAATCAATATTTTCTGCTTAATATTGCATCCGTTTGTTTAGATTTTCCAATAATTGGTGTTACAAATGGCAACTATGATAATATCAAAGTAAGATTGCTAATTAAAAAAAATAAGCGTATTTAACTATAATTACACATTTTGCCTTGTTTTGTCATTTTGTTAAAATTAGAGATTCCTAAAAGCTCTGTAATTACAAGAGATTCAAGATTCAAACATATTTATTAAGTAACGTAAACATATTGTTTCTTGTTACATGATAAGTTTAATTTACATTATATACCACGTGTATACCACATCTGTAATTACACTGTGTGAACTATTTACAACGGGAGCCGGACAAAACATAAATATACCTATATATAGTGCATTTTTTTGATAATTCAAATCAAAAATCGAAAATAAAATTAATCATTAAGATAAAATGCAGTTCATGTGTAGAAGAACGCACTTCAACTATGATGACGCTCTTAAAATTTCAAAAATACACTTTAAACGCACAAAAGTGCACTTACATAGAAAATATGCAACAAAATAAGTTTCGTGTTTTCTTTACAAGCTTCCTATTTTCCACTTATTATCATCAATCTCAAGCTGCGAAACTACAAAGCTTTTATTGCAAATCATTTTGGAATCATATTCTTTGAAGATGAGTTACCTTCTTTTATAAAAGGGGTACGGTACCTTTTTTGTTGAGCAGTAAAATGCGTTACCTTTTTTATAAAAAAGGTACAATAAAAAGGTACATTTACTTTGAATTTATTCTCTATTTTAAGTCCCAATAAACCAATTGTCGAAATTAAAAAAACACACTATAAAAAGAGTGTCGGTTGGGTATGTATACACTATTATAAATTATAACCTCTTAATCGAGGAATTGAAACGAGACTTACCACTACGTCAACACTATCAGCTTGTTGGTTTACTTGGCACACATTTTTCTTTGGACTGAAAACGAGTTAAGATGGCGGTAAAACCCAAAAATAAAAATTTACGGAATGAAAAACTCGCTCTATTATTAATTGTCTATACAGCTTAACATGTAAGTGCAGTTTTATTTATAACAGGATTGTCTAATCAGTGTTATAATATATAAATCAGACTTATTAAATTAAGAAGATTTAGAGATAAAATGGTGAAGAGCAAGCAGTCCACTCGAATTACGGAGGTTTCGTCGTCTCTCCACTTCGTCACACTAGTTCAATATAATTAATTGCCAAGATGTTTGTCACACCTATTAGCGGTTTCGTCAAAATAATTGTATAGACTATCTTACACATTTAAGCTAAACCCATTAACTTTAACAAATAATGACCGATTTAGTCCAAATAATTGTACGTTGTCTAAACGGGATTGTGCAAAAAGAGGGGTTTTTGAAAAATATTGAAATTGTGTTTGAAATAGATAATAAATGCTTATATTCATATTTAACCATGTATGTGCAAAAAAAGAAGAAATATTTTGCATAAAACAAGCCTTAAATGCGTTAAAACATAGGATTTACTTTTTCACTAAAATGAAACTTGAATGACTGACATAGACAACAATTATGCCAATCGAAACAACTCAGCCCTCGCCAGCAAGTTTCGAGATAGACGTCGTAAATACAATCCAGGGGTTGACACTAACCATTTCCCAAGGGATCCCGAAGGGACACCAACATCTGAAATCAGGTGTCCCTTCCTGAAATTAAGAGTCCCTTCCATTTTTTACATTTTTTTTCATTAATGAGCCTGTTTTAATGTTAAATTGAACATACAAATCCAGTGCCTTTTACTTTTCAATTTGTAATTCAAGTATACACCATAGCAGAGAGGAAGGTTTTTGGTCTTAAGTCGGTAGATTGGGTTCAAAAGTGGTAGAATGTCTAAGTCACACACAATGGGTACAATGTAAACAAAAACTTGATGTTGTTACTATTTTTAGATTTTCGGAAAATACGCATTAAAAATGCCATGGTTCAGGGTCTTGTCAGATGTCATTGCTTTTGATTGAAAAACAGTAGGAATATTACATCTGACTTGTGAATCAATCAGACTGCCCAACAAGTGTAGTGCATATTGGAAGAGCAGACAACTGGAAAATAGTGTATGTTTATTTTCGCGCCAAAATGTCATAATTTTTTTATCCATTGATTGAAGATAAATAATAAAACTTTGGGTATTTTATTTCTATAATGTTTTGATCAAGGCATAAAACAAAGAATGCTGAATAGTAGGATGGCTTCCCAGTAAACTAGTTCCGTAGGATGCCAGTCTTTTGTGCCGTAAATGTTACTGTAACAACTTGATGGTCGCATCATTAAGGCATCAAAGTCAGCAGTATTGGCATCTTTTGGGCGGTTCTGACACATGAGCAAACTAGTTCACCATAATTATTGTACCGATTATAAAAGTCTGTCACCTCTGACACCATAATTATTATACCGATTATTAAAGTCCGTCACCTCTGACCTTGTTGATAATGTAGACAACAAAGCGGAAACGTTAAACCGCATGCGCACTGTGAAATGACCTGTTTATTTATAGATTTATGACGTAATTATAGTGAAAAGGTCAGCCATACTTTCGCTTTAGTGTGTGCGACGTATCAATATTAATATCTTTTTTACATGCACTGTCAAGAAAGTTAGGGGGACCCAAATTTAGGTAATTAATTCATGAAACGCTATTTATTTATTGATATTAAGCTTTTATCGGTGAATGTGATGAAAATCAATGATTTCTGAGTCAATTACCAAAAAAACTTCACATCACATAATTTATTAGGATGTTGAAAATAAAATGAACCAGTACACAAGGGCAGTAATGTCAGGTGCGTCCATGCTTCCCGGTCCATTGTTTTGAGTGGAAAACGTCCTCGATTCTATGAGTATTGCCACTGTTTTCTATATGTCTCAACGATAATTTTTAGAAACGACCTTGTGCACCGAATGAAGAGTAATTGCTAGTTTACGAAGACGCTTGTTTTAGATCAAAATAATGTCTGTATTAAAATATCTCGTGAAAACAATGCACGTTCTTACTAGGCTTCCCGACTCATTCAATGCATTTTTTGCTTCAAAACAACTATTTAATACCGTTCTCTTGCGTACAAACCCCGCCCGATGCTTTGTTTTGGACAATAAAAGTATTGCTATTGTTTTCCGAATGCAGACAGCCAATTTTAGAGTTAAATCGGCTCATTTACGAAAATGCTTGCTGGTTCATTCTGTACATTTTTAGAACCTAGGTTCATCCCAAATCTGGAAGATCTATGGCTCATTAAAATAACGAATAAAAGGTGTCGATTTTTTTTTAAAAGTTAATTATATGTACTAAAGAACGTCTAAGAAGGTTAATTTTGTACAGGCAGTGTGTGTATACCACATGATAGTATACGTCATATATGCTACGTCGAATGGCAACATTTTGCTTAAAATGAAGACTTAAATCGAAGGTAACTTTTCAATCACTACACCATTTTAAATGAAACAAAGGGCAGTCTATGCCACCTAAGGAGCCACGCCTTTGTTGTAGTACCGGAGTTTGATAAAGTGATTAGTTTCAACAAACACTTCTACAAACCTGTTTCAAAAATAATGTCAGACGGCCGTATTGTGAACAGTTTTGTCAAAGTGTTTGAAGAAACTAAACTCTCAATCAAACACTGGTAAACGACCGCCGCAGGGCTCCGCGAGCGGCGTAAACTGCGCTATATTTCATTCGAAGCAAAATTTAGTTTTTGGACGTAGCGTTTATGACGTTTTTTATCACGTGGTAAACACACACTGACAGGGCTCTCTACTTAAAGTAGAACTGCCATTATTGTTGGAGGTTATATAGTAAGTCGAGACACGGTTATGTCTTTACAAAAATCAGTTTAATCAACTAAGGTGTAACGTACAACATTTAAGACCTTAAATTGTTGACTGTTTCAGACAACGCGAAAACTTTTTCTTCTTCACAGGACATTGCGACAGGTAAACACCTCAAGTTTACCTGTCGCAACAAATTTTTACCTGTCGCAATGTTACAAACAGTATTCGGTTACATCAGCCTAAACCTTGATTTTAAGCCTCTTTTTTAAATAAGTTTTGTAAATCCCCATTATAACAGGTTTAGATCTTTTTGGTTAGATTTGTCTTACAGTTCTATAATAAATTACAAAAAAGATAAATATCATGTAAAAAAAATCAATATTCGGATCTTATGTCATCTTTTTTTCTTCCCTTTCCTCCAAAAAAAACTCATATCTGGTTCGTCTACCCATGGAACAGCTAGATCTTACTCTTTTAATTCATCTTTAAATTAAAGATACAGTACGGTTATAAAATGTAACGAATTGTACTACAAGTCAAACTCAGGCACAACATTTATGCAAAAACGAAAGTACATTTCTTGTTTATTGGCAAAGTTAAACAGAGCAGAAAGAAAGTCAGCTGGTATATTAATCATCATATCTAATTAAAACAATTGCCAGGAACCACTTCGCCAAAAATAAATACATACGGAATTTTGTAATTTCCGAACATTTCCGTAAAATAAAAATATTAGAGTACGAGCTGAAATCGGAACCTTACGCGTTTTATCGGCTTTTACGGAAACATGTCGAAACGGGGTTTATAAATAGTCATGATATAATAGTTAAAATAACTGAACATTTATTTAGAAACTGAAAGTAAATTTTCCGAAAATTATACGGTGCTGACTGTAATTTTTCACCGGACATTGTGACCGACCAAAACGAAAGTTTTGTCGGTCAAAATGGAAATAAACCGGACATGTCCGACTGTCCGACGGACATTCGCATTGTCTGCTGTTTCCTGCAGGTTGTCTCCCTTAAAGGGGCTGTACTCCGAATGATGAAATAGCGTAAAAAGAGAAAATTGTCGAAACCTGACATTAACCTCGTATCGATTTGTACAAAGCATTGGTATTTACTAACTGAAGTATCACATAGTTCAAAATTGGTTTGTTCTTCGCAGTTCATTCATATTTTTTTTCAATTAAAAAAATATACTACACCTGTATGTCTACCTAGTGGAATTCATTCCCGTAATGCGTGATTTGCTAGTCGATGTCATCATGTGATATTACCAAGTAAGGTTTATAGCTTAAATATTCCAACCGTTTAGGGTAAGCCCTCGCAGCACAGTGGATACCACACTGGACTGCAATTTTGGCGACACCGGATCCAACCCGGTCTACGACTCGATTATTTTTAGATTTTTTCTACAATTATGATATGAAAGAGTAAAACATTTCTTTAAATAATTGTCCTGAATTTCTCTACAGAAAAAAACACTTTTTTGGTGCCAATCTGGTGTATAGTCCCTTTGATATATAAAGAACCTCTATTTTTATTTTACCATCTAGTATGCAGAGTTCAATTAGGCCAAAAAAAAAAATATGTCTGGTTCAGGAAACGTTGTCCCAAAAAATTAGGAGGGTAGGCATTTTTTTCCATTTTTTTTTTTTTTTTTTTTTTTTTTTTTTGGACGTATGTTGTCTATGTGTAGACGATGCACAGAGCAGTCAGATCACTTTGTAACTCCCAGCATGTGGTATTGTGATGTGTGCTTGTTTCAATGCAGTCATTTAACCACATAATAACAGAGCATTTCAACCCTGTATTATCTGTAAGGACCACAATGGAAATAAGGTTTTATTTTACCTCTTTTTTGTGTTATCCTTGACATAAATGTTATATATGTTTATACATGTTTAAATTTGTATTTGTCATGTTATATGCAATTTTTATGTCGAATAAATCTATCTAATCTATCTAACCATGTATCATCTTTGTTTATTCACATTATTTTCCTTTTCTATGCTTGCTGTTTATGTACCCTATGCCTTTTAGTCACCCTCTGTACAATGCTAACCTGCACAAAGAGTTCACAAAAGAGATTCATGTACAACCTAGTATTTTATAAAAATTCCATTTTTTAAAGATTTCTGTCGACAATTTTGTTTAAAATATCTTGTAAAGATAAGTCACTTTAATACATCTCTTTTGTGAATTCTGTCATTGTAACAAATGCACATTGTGAGTGGTGTTGCACAAAATCATATAAGGCATTAGCTAGGCAACCTTAGTGCACTGAGGACCTAGGGGTCCAGGTTAGAAGAGCAACAAAAGTATTATCCAATACTTTGTGAGTTTAATATTATTAATTGACTGTTGATATATTTCCCAAACACAATTATTAAAGTACAAAATGCGTACATTCAATGACATGGCAATTTTTTCACTGATATATATTTAATGACATTCACTGAAAATCTTCTGATACTTTTACTTAAAGGGGTTGGTACTTTTTACTTTATATAAGTTTTCAAACATATGACAGTGTACAATTCAACACTCCAATGATAAAATGTTTGCCAAAAAATCTAGCAGTGATAGATACAGTTACTAGTCACTGCATTTTCAACTACATGTACTGACAGAAAGCACATGGAAAAAATCTTAAAAAGAGTTTTACAGTTTAACATTTGCCCATTATGTATTCATATTCTTCAATACATACACCGGGCCTAAACTAGTTGCGGCTTCATATTTGGTGGCAAACAGTTTGGGGTTGGTTGGCCCATGGAGCTCCTCGAATACTTCCGAAGCTGTGCAACCATGCTGGACCGCTTTCATGACCTGCCGCTCTGCTCCATGTTCACATTTTTGGAGTTTTATGGCCATCAAAGTGGCTGGTGAACACGCCATGGGCGCCGCCATTGTTGTGCGCTCTATTAACCCAAAGATCGATATAAACGCGCTCTATTAACCCAAAGAGAAATAACTACAGAAAAGAAAATTTTCAATACGCAGTATAGCGGTTTTCGGCCGCGATTTCGAAAAAAAAGTTTAGGGTCGGCGGGTAAAAAATAGGGTCGGTCGGGTTTCCTGAACCAGACATATTTTTTTTTTTTGCCTTATTATGTCTTTTATAAAGACTACATTTAAGCGTCTTGTTTTTTGTCTATTTAGCCTCAGGTTTGATCTCTTCTTACGTTTCATCGTTTATTCCCTTAAAATATAAATTATATATCTGTACACCCTCTTATTTATTTGAATATTTAACAAAATTATTTTTTGTGAAAAAAACAACAAAAACAAACGTACGGTAATTCGGGTAAATACAGCGTGCCATGATCTTCCAGATTTGGGATGAACCTAGGTTCTAAAAATGTACAGAATGAACCAGTAAGCATTTTCGTAAATGAGCCGATTTAACTCCAAATTTCGCTGTCTGCATTCAGAAAACAATAGCAATACTTTTATTGTCCAAAACAAAGCATCGGGTGGGGTTTGTACGCAAGAGAACGGTATTAAATAGTTGTTTTGAAGCAAAAAATGCATTGAATGAGTCGGGAAGCCTAGTAAGAACGTGCATTGTTTTTACGAGATATTTTAATACAGACATTATTTTGATCTAAAACAAGCGTCTTCGTAAACTAGCAATTGCTCTTCATTCGGTGCACAAGGTCGTTTCTTAAAACTATCGTTGAAACGTATAGAAAACAGTGGCAATACTCACCGAATCGAGGACGTTTTCCACTCAAAACAATGAACCGGGAAGCATGGACGCACCTGACATTACTGCCCTTGGTACAGGTAAAAAGAATTTCTTTTTTTCTTTTTTTTGGATTGGGATTTTTTTCTGAAGATTGGGGAAAATATCTTTTATGTTGCTTTGGGAATGGGTCTGATAGTTGGACCCGTGGGTACTATAGAAAAAGCCCTGATTGCGGACAAAATAAATCATTTCTCAGTGTGCGAAATTAACCTTTTTTACCTGGTAGCCAATGGGGCTACAGACTTTGAGATTTCTGTAGCCCAAGCCAGATTTCCATAGCCCACCGGTTAACAGAAAAATGCATCTTGAGTACCTTATATGGTTAAAAACAAGGAATGATATGACTACTGTACAATATCTTATGGTGGTTGTGTGGTCCTGTGTTGCCAGGGGGCAAGGGGGCTGGTGGTGGTTCGATGGGTGGGGGGGGGTGGCGGGCGGCGGGCTGGTTCTGTCAAGGCAGTTGGATTGTTGATGAAGGGGGAGGATGGAAGTCCTGTCAACATGTGCTGCTTGTGGCATGTGCTGCTTGTGGCATTTAAGTGACAGGATTTTACAAACATCTATTTCATAATTTTCGGTGACTAAATAATCCAAGTTTATTTAAAAAAAAAAACCACACAACAAAAACAACATCCAAACTTTAATATCTTACTAAAACAAAAAAAAGTATTGACAGTCCGAAATATGATTTCCGTCAAAATAATTATTTTCAAGCAGTAAAAGGGTATAATTGCTTGACAAGGGAGATTACTGCAACAGAAAATATCCATATCAATGAGAGATTATCCGGAAGTCGGTCAACGGTGTCGAGGTAAACATTTACCTGACAATTTTTTTAACCAACAAGCCCGATGATTTCATCGCCAGTCGGGCTACCTTTAAGGATTTTTTTCGTAGCCTGGGTCAATTTTTCGTCGCCACGGGCGATCGGGCTACCGTTAATTTCGCACACTGTTTCTAAACCTAACGGATGTTGGCAAAACATTAAGCGATAAATATCGAGCCTCGTTTATACTTTTGACTATGGTAGAATACAAAGCATTTCCCTCATTCAGTATACAGTCTACATCGACAGCCGTTAATGAGGACATGTGGTTGTGTTCGTAACTAAAAAAAGCCAATAATGCAACCAGAGCCATAGCGGTACATTGCATGCCATTGTATGGAGAAAACAAAGTTTGCCCTTGGTGAAAATTTTGGTGAGTTTTCGCGTTTTCTTTCCCCGCAAAAAGATGGAGGAGGATGCAGAATCTTTGTGTCACGTGAAAAATATTGATACCCAATTGGCTCAATAAAGTCATGTGACAATATATACAATTGTTAACATTCCGAATAAACACGGACATAGCCGAACTATGACGGTTTAATCAACTTTCTAAATCGTAGTAACTCGGTCGTCTCCGGCATGCGTAAATTATTTAGACTGGTACCTTGCATTATCACTGATAAAATTATTGGTGTCGGGTCGATTCGGCAGAGATATCATTTCGGCCGTCTTTTATTCATTAATGTTTGTTTTAAATCGTGTGAATTACGCTTTGAACTTACATTTTATATCAGTTCAATTTAAATTGTGTTAATTTCGTTATTGCGACTTATATTTGTTAGTAAAATCGTGTGAATTAAGCTCTTTACTTCCAATTTTATATCACTTTAATTTAAAATAGTCAATTAATGTCGTGTTAAGGCACTTATATTTGTTATCAGATGCATAATTTAAACTATTATTCACAATATGCCCGTAAATTCTTACATGCTTGTTTACTACGACAGCGTGTATATAAATCGTTTTCACAGAAAGTAAATTTCTAAATTAACGAACTCGTATAACCGGCAACCAGTCAATACAAAAACACAGAAAATAACTTTTTTTAATTTCCTGTTTTAAACATTAGGCTTATTCGTTTTATATGACATTTTGGAAGTTTTACACGCATCAAAACAGTTATTGACGACAAATTTAAAGTAAAGTTGAATAAGAGTTGATATTAACAATTTTTTTTCATAACTTTAATTTATCCGTATACACTTCCCCATTGACAATTGCAAACATGTATCCCTATAGACGCGGCCTCCAGGTTGCGTCTAATAAAACAGAAGCCGCTAGATTCGTTTTCCCCTGTGGAAATCTTAAAAAGACAAGCACATGCAAACCTCTTAGCACCTCTGATGGCACCTCTTATGCTTTAAGCATGTTTTTTTACCTTGAAACCAATTGTTTTTCTATAAGTTTATTAAACTTTTAATTAAATAGCATATTTTTCATTTGTACGATGTCCCACAATTGAATATTTGGCAAGAGTGCAATTTCGGCAGAAACAACTTTTTTTTTTTCAACAATCTAATAAATGAATTTTTGTTCAAGGACAGTTATATTAAATGTCATTATGTCATTTAGGGACTAAAAAAAGCATATCAAAAATGCTTAACCAAAGACCAGTAAAAAAACAAAGTTGAATGTGACTTTCGTTCCCTATCCCGATCATACCAAATTCACCCTGCACTTAATGATTTCTGTTTAAAATGCTAAGCTGTCTTTCTTTGCTCTTTTGTTTTACATGTGTTTTAGGTGCGTTTTAGGAAACAAAACAATGCAAATGCATTTTTGATAATGCAAAAAAGGAAACTCCAGACAAACTTGTACAATTCTTTTACCCCAAAAAGAAAACATATTAAAAGATATTACTTTTTTATGGATATATTTCTTTATTTTTTATGAATATTCCATCCAGTAATTGCAATCAAGGTGAATGTGAATATAAGTTGAGGTTTATTTATTGATAATGAATATATTTTTATGCAGTACTGTTTTTAAAGATATAATATATGATACATATTTACTAGGGATGCAAACGAATGGCAAAATTGATATTCGAATATTCGGTAATTCTTTCGATCGAATATTCGAATATTCGAATACCAAAATGAACCTTTAAGAATTGTAGTAAACTAGTATTCACTAACGTAATAGCCGGGGCCCTGTTACCCTTCTGTGTCGTATACGGTACACGCGACGGACCCTTATTGTTCCACAAATTAGCCTCTGAATTTCCCTATTTTCAAGATATATATCCCAAGAAAAAGCGATATATCTTTATAAAAAAAACGAATTATACCAATTCCTCTGCGTTCATTTTTGTAAACAATGCAAAATAAGATCAGGTAATTGCGTATTTTCCCGGATTTGCATCCTCGTTCTGGGATTGATGTTTACGATCTATAATTATAGAGAACGACACCATGGCAAAACGTCGATTTTGACTGATGTATTGTACAACAATACAGGACATATATCCTTAAACGTTAAACCATACAGTTAATTTGTACGCAAGAGCGATATATCGAAAACCTGGTAAACAGTTTAAAGCACATAACTAGCACATGTCCTTCATATCATCAAGGTGATTTTAGCAATATCGCCAAGCTTGATTAGCAGTGAAGACAAAACATTGGTATAAAGGCCGATCTCTTAAACCCTAATTGGCATGGCCATTTAAATGTACCCAAAATAATTAGAATGTGTTTGATGTCACTTGTTTAACAACCAGTAAATGTAAAATTACGGGGACTGTTTATAGTTCCCGGCGATATATCCGATATGACGCGTGTATAGTGTCATCAAGTTCACACCTCTGGCATTAGGGGTCCATCGTTGTAAAAACAAGACAGACGAAGATGACAGTTGTAGGCAAAAAGTTAATTAATTTATTAATTCAACAAAAACATCGAATATTCGAATACCTATTTTGACATTCGAATACCAAACGTTCGATCGAATATTCGAATATTCGAATATTCGTTTGCATCCCTAATATTTACATTATTTATTTATCTTATGACTTAATGTAGAATTGAAATGAGAATCCAAGATAAGAGTAAGTGTTTTCCATCAGTAAATACCTAAAAGGAGATAAATATCTACAAAATATCATATAAAGTGTACAATACTTTGAATGCACAAAAAATATACAAACATCAGAAATCAGGAATACAGCATTGTGTAAATTCTACCTCTCTGGCACAGTCAAAGATTCACTTCTCTGTAGATTTGACACTTCAAAAAAGCCAGTTTTGCGCCCTTGACAAAACTGATTGAACATCAGGTCAATCACATACCTGGATATTGTATAATACACTTCAAGTTCAATGTTACTTTTAGATTGTGCAACTACTTTTTTAGCCATCATGCGTACTTTTGTGGCATGTTCATGAAAATCCTGCAAAGTTAATGCTGAAAACCTCATAAGAATTTCAAGAGAAGGAGACAGAGTCATTTAAAGTAGAAAAACTTTGAAACCTGGATTGCAAAAGAAAGGAGTACAACCCAGCATACTATGACATAAATCCATGCAGTGCTTTTCGTTAGAGAATGGTGGCAGGGTCCTTTGATAGGGGAAAAATAGATTCGTTATGGAAAAAAGGGGGGGAAATACAAAAATACTAGCATGATTCAAATAAGTTCTACTTGTTTTCAAACCTATTATTCTACAACCCTATCGAAATATTCATGAATGGCACTTAAAATATTGCATACATGCCATATCCCCCGGTGGGGGGAAAAATCCCCCGGAATTTGGACCCATCCCCTGGTCCCCCGCTGGGGGATCCATATCCCCTGGAATTTAAAAAAAACAACTTTTAAAACTTGCTTAAGGTTGACAGTGGAAAGCATCAGTGAAATTCCATGAAGGATCATGATGACTAAGTCCTAATAATATTGTAATTTGAGTGTATTTCTGTATTTATTCTTATACTATTATATAAATGCAAATATTGCGCAATTTTCACGCGTAAAAATCCCCTGGTGTAATATCAAAATCCCCTGGAATTCAGACCAAAATCCCCTGGGAAGCCTCTCAGAAATATGGCACTTATGATATTGCTACATTTGCTTAATGTTAAGAGGTCAATGTGTTAAGAGGTCAATCCTCATTTTTAAGGTTCTTTTTCCTTGATAGAGAGAAAGATTTTAGTTTTCCAAGAAGGGAATGGTGCTGAATTTCCTAGAAAAAAATGCTATGGTTAATGGACAAAATCTGTACAAATCCTCTACAACTATGCCACCACAATTACTGCAGTTAACCAGTACTTATATCAAATTCTGAAAGATTCTAGAGTATTCTCCCTTCAATATCAGCCAAACCAATTTTTATAATTTGTTTACATAATTATATGAAGTAAATGTTGTTATATGCAAAAGCAAATTAAATTTGCAATATTTAAACTTTCTCATTAATCAGAGGTTTGATAAATCTACACATAGCATCACCACTTTGGTGTACGAGAATGTATTTTAAAAGCCTATTGCTTGTTTTTGTCTGTGTTATTTGTGCTGAAATTAAAAAGCATTGATGCAGTGAGTAATTCATGTTAAAATTTCATTAGTAGCACAATTGTGAGTGTGACTCTAGATATAAGAGGTACATTTGCCTAGTTGACATAGAGCACAAAAAAGAGGTCCACCCCCTAAACATTCCCATGCAAGTAGTGTTTCCAAACCTCTGTTATGAATTTATGTAATGGCAGAACACAATCTTATGGTATTTTATTTGTTGTTTTCATTATTTTATATGTCTAGTGTAATGAACTATAATGTGCTATTGCTAATATCACAAGTTTGTATTTTGTTAGATGTTTTTGATCATGACTTGATGTACTTTTATGCAATTGGCAATCCATCAATGCGCACTACTACTCACAATTTGATGAGTGTGTGACTGTATAAAAGCCCTTTTTATGATAGGAGATCCTTTAGTCAAGGTTATCCAGCAGAGTTACAGCGGCTTGCATCATATATTGCAATCGATGACATACAGCTTGCATATTATTGGCCTTTCCCTGGAATTCTGTCTCCAGTCTGTGTAGGCAGCCGCTCATTGGAATATTCAACCAGCTCTCCAAGTCTGCCCATTACTTGAATGACTGTCCAACAAACATGGCTGCCAGGCAATGAGTATTGATTGAAGCAGATCTCAACATATTTTGGCTTGTAACTTAAATCTATTACCAGGTTTGTAATTTTATTTTGATTGTAATAAGCTCTTATAATTTAGATATTTTTAAAATAACTAAAAAATAGGTGTTTTGTAGTTGTTAGCACTGATTGGTAATGAAATTGTTGTGTTATGCTGGCCGCACCTATATTTCATTATGTTTTTCATTCCCATGTGCTTTTTCTGACGCCAAACCCATGGTCTGGCAAGTTGCTTACACAAGTAGTTTTTGAGGGTTAACCACAGTCTGCTTTATGATTGGTTAATTAAGTAATTAATATGACGTCATTTTGATAATAATCACTTAAATTATTAAAATCTGCTGCTTTATATCAGCATGTGTAAGACACTGGTAATAGTAGTATGTCAGTAACTGTTCTTCAAAATTTACTTGTACTTAATTATTTGTGTTTAGCAATTTAAATACAGTGGGATATAGAGTTTTGACTAAATTGAATTATTCTTCATGTGAGTATTTTTACAGATTTTTTTTATATTTAAGTACCAACTTGTCTTTTACTATGTTCAATGATGCATTTTTAGTCATGTTTGAACATATATTATTCTGAGTGTATAAGTATAATAATATAAATATGTTCCAACAAGAAAATCTGGTAAAGCAAAATTATTTTTGTATACATGTGACAATAAATCTTCTTTTATTTTG
Source organism: Mya arenaria (assembly GCF_026914265.1). Lineage (NCBI taxonomy): Eukaryota > Metazoa > Mollusca > Bivalvia > Myida > Myidae > Mya > Mya arenaria. Next base: position 69,024,912 of record NC_069129.1, on the reverse strand, counting down.
TGGATTATTTAATATGTTGAGTGAAGTGAAAACTTATTAAATGTGTATTTATTAAGTATCCAAGTAGTTCTACAAATACAATAAGATAAAAATATGAATGTTGCTGTTAAGCAATAAAGACTCTGCCAGGTGGACACTGTCAGTATGACAGATTGTTATGTTGATGATTATGTGTATATTACAGACATTCAGATTTTGTCAACAAAAATTTTCAAATCCATGCTGTATGTACAGGGTGAGGAATCACATGGCTCAAAGGGGTTCTCACATGGGTGTCCAAGGATCTGCACATTTTAATAGGACCTCATGGCATGTGACTTTTTACGAAGACTTTGTCAGGTTGAGGAACCACGTGACTTTAAGGGGTTCTCACATTGCTCACCATCGGTCACAACCGATGTAAGCAAACAATTATATTAAGTTCATTTCTAAAAAAGTTTTTTGACAGAAAAAGATATGAAAATATTTCTTAGCCTGTAAAGGCTATGGCTATGCTATTTTCTGCTTCTAAACGTGTGAAATATTTTAGGTTTGCTTGTATTTTAATGATCATTCATGCAATTTTTGGCAAAAATTTCAACTTGACTGAATTATTGATGAATGATGCAACGCTGAAATTTTGGCCAAGGATTGCATCATTTAAATATATAAGCAAATCTCAAATATTTCAAACATGTAGAGGCAAAAAAAGCTTAGTCTTTTATAGGCTAAGAAATATTTTCATATCTTTTTTGTCAAATACGTTATTTTGAAACTAACATTACTTAATTGTTTGTGACCCATGGTGCCCAAAGTGAGAACCCCTTTAAGTCACGTGTTTCCTCACCCTGACATAGTCTTTGGTAAAAAATAAAAACGTCACTTCAAAAATCATTTGCCATTTTTCAAGAAGGTAGAATCTATATATACATGTAGGTATTCAACATTTTGATACCAATTAACTGTTAAATCTTCGTGGTAATGACGCACAGAATGATGCTTAAAATGCTTCTGTGTCCGTGTATTTAGTTTTGCACAAAACCCTTGATTCAAATATATTTTAGAATAAATTGTTTTTAATACAAAATACACTGACTCGTGGAATAACATTAAAATTTCATTTTCTTAGATGTTGTGAACTGTTCTTCCTTTGAAATAAAAAAAAAATACCACAGGAAATAAAACAATGCTAGTACAATAGAGCATTTACATCAGTAAGACAGATTCAACTCATAACAATTTAACTTGGACCTGTCAAAATTCATCAGGTTTTACTACAAACGTATTTATTGGATTCACCGGGGAGGATGGGCAGCATTCACTACTTTTACACTATAATTCGAGGAGCTTTTGTCTGATCATGACCTCAATTGGAAATAATGTATGTGGGCGGAACAAATTGGCCAAGATTGATGACCTGCCATGTCACCCCAGTCACTTCAGAGTTATAGCCCTTGGATTGCTTAAATTACACCAACCTGATGTTGACCATGCTGTTACTCAAGGATCTTTTGTCTGATATTTGACAAAATGTGTATGGACGGTATATCATGGCCAGGTTTTATAACCAGTCAAAATGTGTTTGGGCTGTATATCATGGCCAGGTTTTATAACCAGTCAAAATGTGTTTGGGCTGTATATCATGGCCAGGTTTTATAACCAGTCAAAATGTGTTTGGGCTGTATATCATGGCCAGGTTTTATAACCAGTCAAAATGTGTTTGGGCTGTATATCATGGCCAGGTTTTATAACCAGTCAAAATGTGTTTGGGCTGTATATCATGGCCAGGTTTTATAATCAGTCATGTTCCCAGTAACATTAGAGTTATGGCCATTACATTGCCTGAATTAAACACACTTTAAAAAAACAATCTAAGTTTGACATGCACATCTTTTGACAGATGGTATATAGTTTTGTTGTTGATAAAACCAGTTTAATTTCAAAGCCTTGTAAAGAAATAATTCATGCTGCTTTTACCTTGTGCCATGACTTGAAACAGGATTGGATGATGTAATAAAAAAGTTGCAAAAAAATGAATAGCTTACGTTGGTGCAGTCAGCTCTAAAGCAACGCAAATGTAAGCCTTTTGATTTATTTTCTATGAAATCACTTTGTCATTTTGCTAAACAAAAACAATTTGTGATGCAATCAAAGTTTTCAAAAGCGTGACAGAGATCCTAGACACAATGTAGACTGGCCTTGAAGTTATTATGTAGCTATAACAACAACACAATCAAAATCACTGAATTGTGTGGAGGCTGAACAAGTGATATTTTATTTCCATGTTTTATCAAACATTTGTTGGACATTGCATTTCTTGTATGTACCACGTATGTGAAAAAAAATTGATATTGTGAGTTACATAATTTTATGCTATCAATTATTTGATTAGATAAGCTTAGTTTTGTTTTGACTTGATTTTCTTTATTCTGAATGGATTTTTTTTTTGTATTTTAGTTTAAAAAAGAAATGAATTTAGTTGTTTTGTATTTCACCATATGATATCCAAAATCTGACAAAGCAATTTCCATTTTAATTTCTTTGAATAAACTTATAATGATGAGGTTTTAAAACATTGAAGTTCAAAAGATGCTACAAAAATCATACTGTTAAAATATTTACGAAATAAATCTTCCCATTTAGCTTAACAAAGCTTCACCAAGTTTTAAAACATTATAATATAATGCAGTTTCGCTCTTATTCATTTAATTTGAATGCACATAGTTTCGACTTACAATAATAAATAATATTTTTTTATATCTTTTAAATAAATGATTTGGCAGATTTAGAATAATTTAGAATCGTTTGTAGTTGGCTAAACTTGAAAAATACTGATTGCGTCAGCTGAATTCTTGTTGTGTGGGGCGTTCATTATTCTGTGTATAGTTGATACACTGCCAATGTTTATTGGAACTGGATCAACTTTGGTCTGTGATTGTAATAACCATATTCCTATAGCAGGGCTCCATGGAAGTATTGATCAATCAAGACCATTCAAACTTGAGGCCGTGTTTTATGTAATCTGTATGCACAAAATCATAAGTTAAATTACCGCATTTAAATAGCATTTTAAAATAAGCTTACTGAACAGTAGCAAACGTCAGAGTGACACTAGAGGATAAAGGGAGAGTTTCCTGAAAAGATCGTATAAAGTGTTGTAAGTGATATTTATCACGTAGGCAGGAAAATGCACCGCAGTGACACATGTGATTCAGGATTTAAAGGTACATTATGGCGCTTCTTTTCGATATGTATTCGCTTATTTGATGTAATTATGGTTGTCATAGGTAGCTCTGTATTGTTTTTATCTTTAAAAATCTGCTTAAATTGTTATTGATTTTTAAAAATTAAGAAAATGGAGACTTGGCGAAAACATTCATTACATGAATGTGACTGTTGAAATGTACCAGTATACGGTAGCCATTTTATCCAAGATGGTTATAATTTAAAAAAAATTTTTTTGTATAAACTGAACTGTAAGGAGTTTTAATATATGTTACATATTATATATCTTTGTGTCAGAGTATGGAAAGTCACATGTTATGTTTGTATTTCATCAGTGTAAACACAAACTTTTAATTTAATGTTGACATTGTTTTATACTGTTATTTGTAAATGTTGATATGAGGTGCTACCCTCAGCCTGTTTGCTTAATAAACAAAGTCCTGCATATCAAATATTTAGATTCTGCATACCTAATAATGCCAAATTTGAGTTACGGAGTACTGTGTACTGCCAATTTAGTGGACAGACTTTGAATACTGCACACCGAAAAGGGTGGTTTGAGCCATTTTGTATTCATCTTGTATATCATATATATATATGGTTTTGAATTTGTGGAATTCCACCAGTATATCAATCAGTTTATAATGTTTTGTGAAGATAAATTATTATCAAACTATTGTTGTTATCAAACGTTTGTATTTTAATGTCCCCTGCTATATATATATCAAAAAGTGGTATCATCTTATAGGGACAGCTCATTTAAAATACTGGCCTACGTGACTAGACTCTCATAACTTACAGGTTAATTGAATGGAATGGCCCGACCTTTACATTCTTGACAAGGTTAATCTCCAGCAACTTGTTGCTAACACTCTCCTGTAACTGTTCACAGTGTCATTTGATATTCTTATCAATCTAATGTAATTCACATTTAGATTGCAAATGAAAGCTAATTTGGTCTTTTTGATTAAACTATCATATGGGTTTTTTCTGATGAAAGTTTGATTTACAGCGGTGTGTCCCTAATTTTCATGTGATGCAACAGCTTTTTGATAAATATTGACAGACGAAGAGATGGTCACAGTGTACGAAGACCACTCTACATCATATGTATATTAGGACAACTGAAAGACTTAATTAAGCAAAAACTTTGTGGTGGACCTAAAACATTTGATTTTAATCAGCAATAAAATTATTTGCAGATTATGACGAAGTTAAATCAATAAAACACTCTAATCACTTGTTAAATATTTCAACAAGAAATCTGTCTCAAACCCATTGAAATCTTAATCCTTAATGGATTAAATGTTAAAAGTTTTATTTCAATGTGATTTTCCTGAAGGACAGAAACTGGATTTAGGTTTGAGTGATCAAGGTGATTCCAAGGTCGGGCTTATCACACAGGGGCAGGGTTATCAGATTTATTTTACAATTGCTTCAGTCAAGATCTCATATTTTCGGTGTAAGAAAACAAATAAACTGACTTTGTGTCCTGTTTGTGAACATTAAAGTGTGCTGAACATGTCAGGAGTGGAAGGTTAATATATTTTGTAATTCTTAGAATGTAAAGAATTTATTCATTCATCTCATTTATTTTCCTTAACATGTACTCAAAATAATTATGATTAATTAACTACTCCATATTGTCATGTTAAAAATACAGTGTTTTTTCCTCGCCATTTTGGGTATGGGGCCGGTGGCCTTTGTTGTGAAATAAAGACAGAAATCATAAAAAGAATGACATAAAGCTGTGTTTTTAAAGAATACAACAAATCGTGTTTGTTTGTTTTTTTGGGGCGGGGGGGGGGGGGGGGGGGGGGGGCGGGCATTTATTATAAAAATATAATTGATTTTTTTCTTTTTAAACATACAATTTGAAATTTATTTTCACATTTAGGATAAAATAGATCTAGCATTGAAAATGGGGCTGAAATTTATCAGAATTGTATGATTAAATTATATTTTTATTTTCTATTTTGTGTGGAATAATTTAGCTATTTAGCTGTTGGGAATTTCAGCCACAAAACCATGTATTTAACAGATATAATTAACCTTTCTTATAACTAACAAGCTGGTAATGTTTAATTTATTTATTAAAAGTGCGGATATTTGAACGTTATCATTGTGCCGGTTCCTGGCTAAAGCATATTATGTTTTTTTTAAGTTACTGAGCTGTACAAGTAGGTTTCAAGTTTTCAAGTACCCCTGGTACTACAGTTGGCTAAGTAAACAAGGGGGACAAGTAGGTTTCCCCTGTTACTACAGTTGGCTAAGAAAACAAGGGAGACAAGTAGGTTTCCCCTGGTACTACAGTTGGCTAAGAAAACAAGGGAGACAAGTAGGTTTCCCCTGTTACTACAGTTGGCTAAGAAAACAAGGGAGACAAGTAGGTTTCCCCTGGTACTACAGTTGGCTAAGAAAACAAGGGAGACAAGTAGGTTTCCCCTGTTACTACAGTTGGCTAAGAAAACAAGGGAGACAAGTAGGTTTCCCCTGGTACTACAGTTGGCTAAGTGCACAAGGGGAACAAGTAGGTTTCCCCTGGTACTACAGTTGGGTAAGTGCACAAGGGAGACAAGTAGGTTTCCCCTGGTAGTTCAGTTGGCTTAGTGCACAAGGGAGACAAGTAGGTTTCCCATGGTACTACAGTTGGCTAAGTAAACAAGGGAGACAAGTAGGTTTCCCCTGGTACTACAGTTGGCTAAGTAAACAAGGGAGACAAGTAGGTTCCCTGGTACTACAGTTGGCTAAGAAAACAAGGGAGACAAGTAGGTTTCCCCTGGTACTACAGTTGGCTAAGTAAACAAGGGAGACAAGTAGGTTCCCTGGTGCTACAGTTGGCTAAGTAAACAAGGGAGACAAGTAGGTTTCCCCTGGTACTACAGTTGGCTAAGTAACCGAGCCAGATAAGTAGGTTTCCCCTTATACCACAGTTTCTCCAAGAACACAATACGGAATTCTAACGTAATATCGTGCCAATGAGCATATAATTAAGTCTGATTGCCAGAAAAACATTTGAAATAAACTCAAGTATATCCTAGACGTACATAACATTTATTACATAATTGTATTGACCATATGCGTAATATTTCAGACAGCGAATCACCAGAACCCAGTCGACCCCAGTCAGACTGCCAGGAAACAGGTCTCAACATGAAGGACCTACTTGCACTCCATAAAAGTAAGTGTTCTGGTATGGTGTGCCCAGAGGATGTTGTGGGTTAGGGTTTACCTGTCTTGTGTTCCTAGTGATGGTTAGGTTGTGAGTTTTACCCATTCTTTGTGCCCAGGGTATGTTGGGGTGTAGGGTTAACTTGTCTTATATTTATTTTTGTCTTCTGAATGTTTTACTAGTAAACTAGACAAATGTAAATGACGCATCTTTGGAAATGTTAGGGTATTTCTTGTTCCTAGATCTTTGATGACCAGTGATCAATCTTGAATGTTTGCCACATAACTTGAACCTTAGCTCAAAAGTTTATAACTGTGTATAGTTTATAACTGTATGCATGTGTAGAAAGGGCTTTACTCTGTTTTAAATTATGGTTGAGTTACCTCCCTGACAAATATAGAAAAGTATGTCAATGGTGTCAGCTTGCATGTCCTTGTCCTCCATTTGGGGCTTTTTCTTGTTTTCTTTTGGTGTATTTTGATAACAGTTTACAGTTTTGCAGTAGTAAAATATGTTTTAGAACAGGTGGAGTTTAAAATTAATCTGTTGTTGTTGTAATAATTTTTAAACTCCATTTTAGTATTCATTATGAATGTTATTTAAATATTGTACTTAATATAAATATGTATATTTACTTTATCTCTTTTAGATAATCTTTTCTCGTGTGAGGGATCACATGAAATTAACCTTGCAGTAGGTGAAAAATGTTAAAAAAACAGGCAGGTTAATAAGATCTCTTCAAACTTGAACCCTTTCAATAGATGTTTAATTCCTAAATATTTCCATTATAAAAACAAATTTATTCAGCACCTTCTGATAATATTGACATGATATTTTTAAGTAAGTATGTTGAAGCTTCATGTTAGCTAAAAATAGCTGAAATTCATATATATAAAAGACCGTATGCCATACTGACATTTATACCCAATGGACATTTCTGAAGTTTCTGACTGAACGAACCTAGCACATCTATAGGTATTACTTAATGTGTGTGACAAACTATTGAATAACCAGAACAGGTCATGTATGCTCATTTATCAATTGTTTTTTTTCTGTCATTTAATTTGTTTATTATAATGAAGTATATGCAGAAAGTAATTAATAAGTTTTGTTATCCTTGATGTATCTTTTATGTTCAATGGTTGGAATAATCATGTCTCTTACAAGAAAATGAAAAAATAGATCCTAGAAAAGAAAGAAAAAAGGGGAAATAACTGATAAGCAATTAGGCTGACAGAAATAAAAAACGGAGATGGCTGTTTATTATTTTGATAAATCTTTATATACAATTCCACACCTTGCAACTCCTTACCTTGAGGAAATTGGCAAAAATGGTGTTATCTTTGCCATTATTAATGTTTTGTCTAAGACTCAGGCAACCTGTAAAATCAGCTGTTTTCGTTTTCTTGGCATTTATTGAAAGACTTGTAGAGAGTTATAAATGTGAAGCTAGCTGCAGTTATGTGCAGACTGTGCATATCAGTGCACTGTATACCTGTCAGAGAGTATCATTTCCAAGGAATGTTGTAAACAAAATCATTATATTACCTGATTTGTTTAAAATTAGACTTTTACTCTACTGAATCTTTCTGCAGATCATCCGGAACTATACCATAAATGTCCTATTAAACTCAAAAAGGCATGTCTATTAAGGCATGCACATTTAATGGGACATTGACAGTATGCAGAACAGAGTCATGAGCTCTAAATAGTCTAGACATCAGATCATACAATTGCAAGAGAAAAAGAAAATTGTCAAAAATTAACATAAAATTGACATCATTGAGTACAACACATTGAATCTTACTTTCTGCTGTAACACATCGCTAACACCTGCTGTAACACATCGCTAACACCTGCTGTAACACATCGCTAACACATGCTGTAACACATCGCTAACACATGCTGTAACACATCGCTAACACCTGCTGTAACACATCGCTAACACCTGCTGTAACACATCGCTAACACATGCTCTAACACATGCTGTAACACATCGCTAACACCTGCTGTAACACATCGCTAACACCTGCTGTAACACATCGCTAACACCTGCTGTAACACATCGCTAACACCTGCTGTAACACATCGCTAACACCTGCTGTAACACATCGCTAACACCTGCTGTAACACATCGCTAACACCTGCTGTAACACATCGCTAACACCTGCTGTAACACATCGCTAACACCTGCTGTAACACATCGCTAACACATGCTGTAACACATCGCTAACACCTGCTGTAACACATCGCTAACACCTGCTGTAACACATCGCTAACACCTGCTGTAACACATCGCTAACACCTGCTGTAACACATCGCTAACACCTGCTGTAACACATCGCTAACACATGCTGTAACACATCGCTAACACATGCTGTAACACATCGCTAACACCTGCTGTAACACATCGCTAACACCTGCTGTAACACATCGCTAACACATGCTGTAACACATCGCTAACACCTGCTGTAACACATCGCTAACACCTGCTGTAACACATCGCTAACACCTGCTGTAACACATCGCTAACACCTGCTGTAACACATCGCTAACACCTGCTGTAACACATCGCTAACACCTGCTGTAACACATCGCTAACACCTGCTGTAACACATCGCTAACACCTGCTGTAACACATCGCTAACACCTGCTGTAACACATCGCTAACACATGCTGTAACACATCGCTAACACATGCTGTAACACATCGCTAACACCTGCTGTAACACATCGCTAACACCTGCTGTAACACATCGCTAACACATGCTGTAACACATCGCTAACACCTGCTGTAACACATCGCTAACACATGCTGTAACACATCGCTAACACCTGCTGTAACACATCGCTAACACCTGCTGTAACACATCGCTAACACCTGCTGTAACACATCGCTAACACCTGCTGTAACACATCGCTAACACCTGCTGTAACACATCGCTAACACCTGCTGTAACACATTGCTAACACCTGCTGTAACACATCGCTAACACCTGCTGTAACACATCGCTAACACCTGCTGTAACACATCGCTAACACCTGCTGTAACACATCGCTAACACCTGCTGTAACACATCGCTAACACCTGCTGTAACACATCGCTAACACATGCTGTAACACATCGCTAACACATGCTGTAACACATCGCTAACACCTGCTGTAACACATCGCTAACACATGCTGTAACACATCGCTAACACCTGCTGTAACACATCGCTAACACATGCTGTAACACATCGCTAACACCTGCTGTAACACATCGCTAACACATGCTGTAACACATCGCTAACACCTGCTATAACACATCGCTAACACCTGCTGTAACACATCGCTAACACCTGCTGTAACACATCGCTAACACCTGCTGTAACACATCGCTAACACATGCTGTAACACATCGCTAACACCTGCTGTAACACATCGCTAACACCTGCTGTAACACATCGCTAACACATGCTGTAACACATCGCTAACACCTGCTGTAACACATCGCTAACACCTGCTGTAACACATCGCTAACACATGCTGTAACACATCGCTAACACCTGCTGTAACACATCGCTAACACATGCTGTAACACATCGCTAACACATGCTGTAACACATCGCTAACACATGCTGTAACACATCGCTAACACCTGCTGTAACACATCGCTAACACCTGCTGTAACACATCGCTAACACCTGCTGTAACACATCGCTAACACCTGCTGTAACACATCGCTAACACCTGCTGTAACACATCGCTAACACCTGCTGTAACACATCGCTAACACCTGCTGTAACACATCGCTAACACCTGCTGTAACACATCGCTAACACCTGCTGTAACACATCGCTAACACCTGCTGTAACACATCGCTAACACCTGCTGTAACACATCGCTAACACCTGCTGTAACACATCGCTAACACATGCTGTAACACATCGCTAACACCTGCTGTAACACATCGCTAACACATGCTGTAACACATCGCTAACACCTGCTGTAACACATCGCTAACACATGCTGTAACACATCGCTAACACCTGCTGTAACACATCGCTAACACCTGCTGTAACACATCGCTAACACATGCTGTAACACATCGCTAACACCTGCTGTAACACATCGCTAACACATGCTGTAACACATCGCTAACACCTGCTGTAACACATCGCTAACACATGCTGTAACACATCGCTAACACCTGCTGTAACACATCGCTAACACCTGCTGTAACACATCGCTAACACCTGCTGTAACACATCGCTAACACCTGCTGTAACACATCGCTAACACCTGCTGTAACACATCGCTAACACCTGCTGTAACACATCGCTAACACCTGCTGTAACACATCGCTAACACCTGCTGTAACACATCGCTAACACATGCTGTAACACATCGCTAACACATGCTGTAACACATCGCTAACACCTGCTGTAACACATCGCTAACACCTGCTGTAACACATCGCTAACACCTGCTGTAACACATCGCTAACACCTGCTGTAACACATCGCTAACGCCTGCTGTAACACATCGCTAACGCCTGCTGTAACACATCGCTAACGCCTGCTGTAACACATCGCTAACGCCTGCTGTAACACATCGCTAACACCTGCTGTAACACATCGCTAACACATGCTGTAACACATCGCTAACACCTGCTGTAACACATCGCTAACACCTGCTGTAACACATCGCTAACACATGCTGTAACACATCGCTAACACCTGCTGTAACACATCGCTAACACCTGCTGTAACACATCGCTAACACCTGCTGTAACACATCGCTAACACCTGCTGTAACACATCGCTAACACCTGCTGTAACACATCGCTAACACATGCTGTAACACATCGCTAACACCTGCTGTAACACATCGCTAACACCTGCTGTAACACATCGCTAACACCTGCGGTAACACATCGCTAACACCTGCTGTAACACATCGCTAACACCTGCGGTAACACATCGCTAACACCTGCTGTAACACATCGCTAACACATGCTGTAACACATCGCTAACACATGCTGTAACACATCGCTAACACATGCTGTAACACATCGCTAACACATGCTGTAACACATCGCTAACACATGTATCTTTTGCAGTTTTTGCACATTTTTGCAATTCAAAATTTACTATGTTTTTTCTACCACATAAATCCAAGTAAATTTAAAAGTAGCTTGGGTATATTTATCTGTGACTTATAAACAGGTATGAATTAAACTGGGAAACTGTTATGCGCTATTTTAAATTAAGAAACACAGATGAGACAGTAACATGATTATTGCGATTATTATTTTAACCATGTTAAATCGTAACTTTATTTCAAATCATACTACAATGTGTGTAATATGGTAATTGCAGTTTTTGATGATGATTTTTTCTTTTATCTAATCAAAATAATTCATTTAACTCTGATGTGCAACATGCAGGAAATCAGCCCACTATTAAGTAAGCATCTTTGGCCTCTCAATAGTTCGCATTGACAATTCTTGGCTTGTTTTGAGGAAATACTGTATTTGCCAATTTTTGTACCATCTGGTGTCAAGTCCCTTTAAAGGAGAAGAAAATTAAGACTGAGACTGTTTTCCATAACTTGTTCCACTCCTTTCCCTCCTCAAAACAGATTTATTATGGTTAGTTAAGTCACGCACTTTAGGTCTTTGAGAGAAACATATAATTATTTCTCATTTTTATTGAGAATAATCAGCAATAGTTTCCAAGCAACGCGTTGGACGTGACACTTGATTATAAATGTAATTCATGGGTGGTTTCAAGAGGCATAAGCTTATGTACATACCTGCAAAGTTGCCTGATGAAAATGCTATATATAAGGCGTGCTATTCTCAAATATGTTTGTGATTTTATCGAGCCGTTGTTGATAAGGTCTTATCTTGATGCCAGGTTACCCCATATAATTTTTTTTTGTATAATTTGAAACGGTATTGCGGATTACGTCTATCATGTAAAAGAAATGATAAAAGATACCCTGGAGTCAAGCTGGTTATACATTTGTACTTTATTTCAACAGAAATTGGGCATGAAATGGCAATTTTGCAATCTTGAAAGGCACCAAAAACTTGTTTTTAATGTTATCATTGGTGCATTTTTTACCTTCTCTTGCTCAAGACAAACCACTTAAAATGATATCAAATAATATGCTGATAATATCAGGCATGTTTTTTTGACTGAAAAGTATCTATACAAAAATTGGACTCAAAGATCACCATTTTTAATTTTTAGCTGGTGCAGAATATAAGTACCTATCATGTTTTTTTGGCACATATTGAAAAATCCTATTTTAGGGCAAGTGCATCAGCTGGTTACTAGGGTTGCCAGTTACCAGCCCCGCAGTTGCCGAGGGATGTATTTTATCCGGACATGGAAAAACATGATAGATATTTTTACTTGCATACCTAAAATTACCACTTTGTAGAAAAAGTTGCGCAGAAAATGCATATTTGTTCATTTCACTAAAAAGCGTGTGAGATGTTATGAAACTGCTGTCAAATTGTTTCTCTAAAAGAGCTGTTTCTGAAGATTTATTTTCAGTTTTAATTAAAAGGATTGCATACTGTTCGCGCTTTATTGAAATGTACATGTCTAAATGCAGTCTTTACTTTTAAAATTCTTAATACCTGGGATTTTACAGGGGGCTTTGCTTTGTTTACTCTGTTTGAAATATACTGTGGTAAACTCACAATCTTAGACATTTTGTTAATATATGATATATGATTGCCCTATTCACAAAAAGGTAAAACACACACACGCACGCACGCACGCACGCACGCACGCACACACACACGCACACACAGTGGGAAACCTGAAATAATCCTAATGACTGCATTGGTAATGAAATTGCATGCTATTAAAGAGATCTATGTTTCATTCATGTCCGATATATTGGACACAATCCCCTGCATAAAGTCTTGTTTACCCAGCACATCCATTAAAGGCCAATGTGCGTCTGTGAAGTCATGTCTAGGGTCATCCACATATTATGTTACTCCAGTCATGTCACAGCATCCACATTATTTATTCTACCAATACTCTCCAGGAAATTTGGCTCCATTCTTCCCTCCCCAGAGAATAAACTAGGATTGTAGCCGCTTTCTAGGAAAAGTCATGTGGTTACTTTAGCTCTCGGCCACTGCTTGGAAGTGGAAGTACTCTCTATGTAACACAAGTTAGGAAGTCTTCGATGTTTAATAATTCATAATAAATCAGTACTGAGACATGTTGTTTAAATAAAGCTGATGAAGAATTTAAATGTGACATTTAATGATATTTCCCAAAAGTCTGTGAAAACAAGTTTACTTTGGATAAGTTGATATTCAGCATTTTAGTTGAAAAGGGCTAAAATGTCATGAAGTGTATAGACATTGGTTAAACCAGACTTTTGACGGATTTAAAAGTTGAGGAAAACTTTAACTGCATTGTATTTGAGAGAGGGAGCTGGCAAAATAACACTGACAATATTCTTGCAAACTTGAATATACTGGTAGTGCAAACAAATTATAAGGAATAAGGAAAAGCTATATGAGTAATAATATGATGCAGTTTTCATATTTTTTTTGATACAATACAAACTATAAGGAGAATTTACAGAAGTGTACTTACAGAACAATGCGATATCTTACAGTTATGAATAACACTGTGGTTGTCAACGAGGAGCCGGTGAGGAATGGGGTGAAGAATATTGAGCTACGGGACATATCCAAGCTCGGTTACACGCCCGTCTACGACAGGGACGACGACATGGACAAGTACACGGACAAGTACACCCTGGGGATGCAGAAGGAGAACATGGGGCTGGTGTCGTCTCCCAGTGAGAGCTTCACAGGGAGCTCAGAGTCTGTGTACAGTCGGGAACATGTCGCCATGAAGAAAGGCGTCGGCCTTCTGTCAGGGGTGGCACTAATTGTTGGAACAATGATTGGTGAGTGCATTTAGGATACAATATTATTTTATAGCTGTAAATAAATGGCTACTAGCCTAAAGGGACTCCTTCATGGTTTGTAAAATGCACTCTTTTTTATTACGAAATAAATTGTGGCAAATCATTTGGAGATACTGCCAGCTAGAACTCTTCAGCAATTTTTTATATTTGCTCAAATATTGTATTTGAAGACCAAAATTTTCAATTGCACTTATTTAATTAACAGCATTGAGCGATTTCGTTATTGGGTGATTGGTTGATTGACAATATCACGTGATGTTATCAATGTATTCTTAAAATGTCAAAATATCCATCTACTGGTGTCTTAGTCCTTATGGCTTTGGTTATTTCGGTATCATAGAGTAAAATAATGATAGTGTTTTCAGATGCGTAAATGGGAAAACTAATTTTTGGTCCCAAAACAAGTCCCTTTAACTGGAATTTAAAGATTTCTAATTATTGTCCACTGTTATTGAATGTAAATTGTTTGAAAGCTACGATCATTTGTTAACAATTTTAATTCGAAAATGTACTGCTAAATTCCTTGATTTGACATTTTGATTAATAAAACTCTGTCAATACTGTCAAGGAATTTGTTTTATAATTTATTTTAATTTGCTGTCACAGTTTTTGTTCACTCATTATTTTGGCATAATTGAGTCTGCTGACATATGAAAGATCATGAGGGGCTTAATGTAAAAGTGTTAAATTCATTTAGTGTTTTTCAAGTTAAATTTACTCAAGTAACCTAAGCATGGGACAGAATGGATCAGCTTTCAGCCAATTTTCTTAATGACATCTTTTAATCCTGTTTCAGGCTTAATTGGGATAGTTTAATGGAGATTATGAAAGGGCCAGATCTTGAATTATAGCTCTGAAAGGCAGTGAATCTGCCGCCCTCAGAAATATTTTTAATACAGACCTTAATAAAGACTTCTTCTTCAGACTTCCAGACACAAGAACCAATTGAATAAAGTAGTCCTTAAAGATAAGATTATTCAATATTATTTCGGCCAACTTCAAGACATCTCTCTAAATCTCCCCATGCCAATTATCTTGTGAGATACAGATCCATTATGTGGATATTTCGGGGAAATGCAGGATAGCTGCCTTGTCAGTATTGATATGTCGGCTAAAATATAATTCACTGAAGCTGACGTCAATCTACTTCTTTTTGTACTGAGGTTTTGTGGAAGCTGCTCAGAATTATAGCTATTACAGTGCTGTGTAAGCTTATTTTGAGAATGGTTGTAATTAACCGTGTTTCTGCAACACATACTCACCAATCAATCCAGTTTTAAATGCCAAAAGTTAATTCTTTTGAAGGGGAAAGTACACATCTGTTTTAGTGAATACTGTGCTTAGAATGGCAAAAAAGACACAAGCCCAACAATAATAGTCTAGCAAAATGTCGGGCAGGTTTGTTTAAAATTTGCATTTTGCTACAATTTGGGCTTGATAAATCAAAGTCTCATCTTAATGACTGAGGGCTGTGTAAGTAAATATATAGACTAAGTTACTTTCATTAACTGTTAATATATTAATGACTATTTATTAACAGAATTTGTCAATTAGCTTTGTAATCAGGGTGATTAAGCAGATTTGCTTCTATGTTTAAAATAGCAATGATGATTGAACAATGTCATTATCTGGAATAAAATGAATTAATTTTTCAATTGGAAATAAACATTGACCAATTTTTGTTTGTCTTTTGTCACAATATTTATAGAGGATAGCATTCATTTTTCATGTTGCCTGAGTAGGATGGCAGGTATATAGGCTAAGAAAGCATGTTGTCCAGTTGAGGTGTCCTCTCTCTAACTTAAGCATTTTTCATAAAATCTTTACCACACTTGGTTGCAATGTTACTATGCATGATATTTTGACTGAAGTCAGCTAGATTGCATTAACCCAGAACTATTGCCCTTGAATTGTCAAAAAATGAAGAAAAATCAAATTGTCGCTCTCTTAAAACATTTCAAAATCAATCTTTACCAAACATATCTGCAATGTTTAAGGGTATTAAGTTGTGACTAAATTTGATCAACAGTGAAATCCTTTTGTTAACTCTTGAGGTATGGCCTTTCAAAAATTAACCAATTTTACTGCATCCACCCTCTAACTTGAGCATTTTTATTCCAATCTTTACCAAACCTAATAACCAAAGGTTGACCACATTTGTAATCCAATCTTGACAACATGTGAGTAACAATGTTAAAAGGCATGATATCTCCGACAATAATGATCATCAGTTAGATCACACTATTCATTTAAGAGTTATGGCCCTTGAATTGTAAAATATTGTCAAAATTCTTGTGGACTGCTCTCTTATACTCAAATTATATTTCTTATCCAATCCGTAGAAAAACGGAATGACTTTGGTAATGGGGATTATACTTGATTTGTTTTGACCACCAAGTAGATCACATATTTATTCAAGAATTACCGACCATGAAATTGTCCAACCTTGAAGAAATAAACTCAGGACTATGATTTGAGTATATCCCTTGACCAACCAATGTTTGGTTCACATGAAAGACTGCGGAATTCTATTTCAGTGAACATTTCTGTCTGTCTTCCATTATGGGCAGTCGTAAAGCTAATGTTAGCACTCATGTTACTAATGTGTAGTAATGTTACTTTTGTGTGAGCAGCTTATATGTTTTGTTTAGCTTTGTGGGTATTTTTAGTTTGTGTTTGTTTTTCTCGATAAAAAAGTTGGGTGTATTGTCATTATAAGGCATTGCGTGAAAAAACTACCATGATGGCCATAATCCATATCTGTTATTAAGGTGTTACCTTCGAGTGAAGTACACTGTCATATCACATAAAACGTAGAAAGCTTGGCCTTGTGGAATTGTGTCCCTTGCTTGACTAAGAAAAGGAGATGGGAGTTCAAACAGTAAAACCTCATAATACTCAGTGTCTGGATATATAAATTCATATACTGAAATGAAGAGATGGTTATATTATGAAATAGGCAATCTTTGTGGTTTCAACCCTTGTCATGTTACATTGCCTATGATTGTTCTGTATTGCCAGGCATTCATTACAGACACAAAACATCCCAGCTGAAAATGAAAGGTTATGCTGATCTCCCGTCTCAGCCACCTTATAATTTCCCACTCTTACATTCTCAGTTAATTAATAAAGAAGGCACTAAGCCTATAGTTTGTTTCCCAGAGAAAATGTTTAAGATATTCTAAGTTCTTCTGTATGTTTAGCCTAGGTAGCCTGCTGTAGATGATACCTCTGTTCTGCTAGGAGTTCTGTAATCTATGTAAGAAGTTCTGACAAAAGATAAAGAATGCTTGAATTTGTATTGTTTTTGTTTGTGGCTGACAACAGTGAAAATGTTACAAACTCCCAAAGCACTGAAAGCACATATAGACAAGGGCAATACCAGCCTTCTTTTCAGGCATATTTATCTCCCCTGAAATAGTTATGGCCAGCAGTGGGGGCCAATCTCATCATTTGGACCTTGTGTGACTTTATTGTCTTCCTTTATTTCAGGTTCAGGCATATTTATCTCCCCTAAAGGAGTGTTGGCCAGCAGTGGTTCAGTGGGGGCCAGTCTCATCATATGGACCCTGTGTGGTTTTATTGCCCTCCTAGGTATATTGGTGCACCTTTATATGAGGTTAATTGTAATGTTCATTGTAGTTAAATGTATTAATGTATATTCAGTTGCCTGTTAAGTGGTGTTATGCTCTGAACATCAGTTTCCAAATTGTTTGTTATTATGGGCAAGAAGACCTGGTAAGAAGTTGTAATTGTATTCTTTATTGATTTTCTTTATTGATTGAAATTTTAAATGATCTATGCATCATGGAATTTTAAATAATTTATGTTTGATGCACACTTGTTTAAAATGTTAAAAGTTTATTTTAATGCTATGTTTTAACTGTTAACACAAGTCA
The DNA here is from genome assembly GCF_026914265.1 of Mya arenaria. Classification (NCBI taxonomy): domain Eukaryota; kingdom Metazoa; phylum Mollusca; class Bivalvia; order Myida; family Myidae; genus Mya; species Mya arenaria. The sequence goes on along the minus strand of NC_069129.1, from coordinate 69,006,679 downwards.
GGTATATTGTATATAATGTGATTAATTTAACAACTGGATTGGAACTGTAAAAGCTACTGCATTCTCTTGTAGTTGCATGTAATCTTGAATCGTTTTGTCCTTTCTTTCTGACATATTTGTTTATTTGTCACTTAACATGTGCTCAAAATTTACAACTTAATAAGAACTTACAGTTTACTGCACAAGTGCGGTAATAGAACTGGTGAGAAGATATATACTATGGGTATTGGAAACTTGCATATCTTAATGCCTACAAATAACTGTTTTAATATGGACAACAATGTACAATTGAAAATTCTTGATTATTTCATGATATCATATAATCTATTTTTAAGGAACTTGTGTTTGTTATAATTGTATTGATAACAGTGGTCCTCTAACCAGACACACCCCGGCCTTTCATCCCCCACACCCCCATGGATGTTTCATCTCATATGAAAAGCAACTTCCCAGATACTCCATGTCTCATCTGTTTGTGCTTTATCATGGTGCAAGCTTTTCTGCTTGTGTTTGTTTTATTTATTTTAAATTTATTTGTATTGATTTGTATTTCCTTTTTTCTATTTTCTAAAATCCAGATTTGGACTGATGAATCAAATTAAATGTTAAAAAAAATGCTGTTTTGAAACTGTTCCCCAAAGTTGTAAAGTTTTGAGTTTCTAATGCATCAGTTTGAAATAAAAAAATACTTTGTATTATTGAAATTATAAATTGTGTTGGGGCCTGGTTCCCCGTTAACATGTTTGTTCTATTATACTCTTATTCAAACAGGGAGCCAGCTTTGGCCGCATCCCGATAGAGTGTGAGGATGTCACATCGCCATGGAAACCGGATTGAAAACTGATTGCATATGTTATCAACAAGGGCTGTTCCATAAATCAAAAATGGAGAGACCTACCTGGCATTTACAATTGTAAATCTATGTTTAAATGTTCGGGAAGACCATTCAGGGCAGAGCTAGAATGATTTGCAATTTTTGCAACATTTAATATATACATTGTTCTGACATTTAGATTTTAAGGGGGTTGTTTCAAAATTGTTATTACAAATAAATCTAGTCGGACCCTGAATGATAATATATTAGGGATATGTAAAAGGTTACACAAAGGTATAATGGAAAGTTAGAAGCTAATTACCCAATGAGCGTATGTATGTTTCACTCCTGTGAGACGGAGTTGCGAACTTGTGCGTGCCTAATTTAGGCTCACGGAATGTTCACATCTTCAGCCACACAATTTTTGTACATAACCTTTGAGACACTGCTGGTAAGATCTGGCATATTGCTCAACTAGTTAGCAATCGACCAATTTTAGGTCGTTGATAACTAACTAAATTCAAAATTGACTGCAGATTTGTTTCTTACCTTGAAATTGGGCTTAACAGGATAATTATTAAACAGTGATTCCTTGTGTATGTTACAGATAGTTTATAATGTTAAAATCTGTCAATTGTCTGCTGATTGACATCCTTATCAGTAAAGAAATGCAATGGTAGACATGTTTTTGCAGACAGTGCCTTGCCTTTGACTGGCTTCATTGGTTCTCCAGTGAATACAGCATCGGACGATACTCAGTGACCGAAATACGTGTAAAAGCAGCTTGATAATATTTTCCTTTTAATATTGATGTCTTTGTCTTTCCAAGGTCACTTATGTTGAACGAAGTGCTATTTGTTTTTACATTTCCAAAAGTCAAAACATTTGTAAACAAAATATTTGCCATTTTAAACGAGCTACAGCTGTATAAAAGCATTCCCCGGGTGATGAAATCAGTGTGACCAATATTTCAAGAGCAGCCCAGTACATTTCGGCAACAGTTTGTTTAACATTTAAGATATACCAGATCTTGTCAGTGGTTTACCTTTGTCATGATTTGTATCTATCTTTTGTCTTCAAAGTATTGTATTTCACTAAATGACTGTCAATATATGGAAAGCCAGTATCAGCTATCGCATGCATAAAACAAATCGAAACTCTAAACACATTTAAACGATCCTGTGATTTCTTGAGCTAAAGTAATATGTTAATTGCATGTAAAGACACTAGGCATTAAGAGTAACTTAAAAAAAAATTCAAATTGCCGATAGAAATTGGTGATGGCTTTTTATTTGCAAAGCTACATGTATCTGTAGATAAATTTTATAGCACTTTTTATATGTCTGTATATATCTTATATGCAAGCACACAATTTCGTAATGTCTTTAAAAATTTTTTTAATCATTTACTCATGTAGTGGCATTTTTGATCAAAATAAAACAAAACATGTAAGAAGTTAATTTACAAATTTGAAAACTAACATTCTTTCAAAACCATTTCTATACGCTGCTTTCTATTAGGCATGCTTAAAAAAATAGTCAGTAGCAACCATTTAGGTAAAGTACTCACAAGGGCAACGTATCTAAAGACGGCCCATACCACAATGCCCCAGACCGCCTGTATCCCCACCCTGACAATGTAGGGCCCCTGCTTGCCCCTCCTGGAATCTGTGGAGAGACATGCAGGGGCCTGACCCCTTTTACTTCTTGCAAACTCCAATATTTTTTTATGAAAGTCAGATATCGAGTTTAAGTTAAGATTGCTCACAAATGTGCCAATGTTTCCTCCTGATTAGTGGAGAGAGACATTTGGCTGCCAGATTTAGGAAGTTTAGGGTTTAGGGTTAGATGCCAGTTCGCCCTCCATATAGCATTGCTCATGGACAGCGCCAAGTATTTTGTTGAGTTCTAATTGATACATGATCTTGTGTTTACAGTTACAGGATACCATCGAGTCTTGGAGAGGCGACATGCTGTTTGAGAGCTATTAAAAATGGAGTGACAAAATGTGGCTATTGTACAAAAGCATTCTTCTTGATCTTTTCACTGGGAAGGAAAGATGAAGAAACGCTTTTCTCTTTTTGGCCTCGTGTGTTTAGTTTCGGCCCCAGACCAGGGTTCAATCGTTCTCAAATTATCAAAGGTTGCTCGTTGTCACTGGGAAGACATCGCGTAACATGTGATCATTTCACTCAAAATTCAAATCTATTTGTTGTGTTTATTCACTGGGAAGGATAAACAAAACAAACTGCCCACTTTTGGCATACTATTATTGATGTTTAGGCCCCTTTCGGCTCCGCGGCCTGGTCACTAAAACTTTGTTCTGTTTTTTCACTGGGAAGGAAAAACATTGAACAAAGCCAAATTTGTTTTTCTGAAATTCAGTTTTTTTTGCTACAAAGCCGGTGTCATCTGAGTCCTCCATTGTTTCACAAGCTAGTTAGTTGTTCAGTTGTTGTGACGAGCATATGACATCACATGTGTGGTGCAAGTTCAACACATTTACTCACGTTAATAAAGTTTTTGCCCCCTCAACCTTAATACAGAGACTTTACCTTTGCATTCACTTTCCCTCGGTTGAAGAGAAACATGCCATATGAAAAAACGCTTAGGTATTTTATGTCGTCCTTTACGTGTGATTAACAATTGCTAGTTTCTAACAATGTGGTTAATTTCATCATCATAAAACGTGAAAAGAAAAGCCATATAATCATTTTAAGGAATTTATTATTATTTGTTATTAATGAGGTAAAGGTGACATGAAGGTGATCAAAAACATTACATAAATCATTTGTCATGGTAGTGGACCGTATTTCACTCATGTATGCATAGTACATGTATCTCTAACTATAACTTTACACCTAAACCAACACTTATATCTCTACTCATTTTTATGCCTACTTAAATCAAAACACAGTTAAGCACAATTTTCATCATTGACAAATTATTCATTTCCAGATGAAAATTATCACGCCAGACTGTTACTGTTCTAGGTGCGCTGTCTTATGCTGAGCTTGGTACGATGATCACAAAATCAGGCGCAGAGTATGCATACCTGCAGGAGGCATTCAGCCCGCTCCATCGCACCCTGGGACCCATCCCCTCCTTCCTGTTTGCCTGGACGTCCGTTCTCATATTGAAGCCTGCCCTGTTTGGCGTGACTGCCATGAGCTTTGCAGTGTATGCTGTGGAGCCGTTCTACGGCAAGTGTGGCCATGATGACACCATAGTGAAGATCGTAGCCTGTCTCTGTCTATGTAAGCATGCCTGAAAAAATGGTGTCTCTGATTGAAAAGGAGTCTCTGATTATTCATCAATGTGGGATCTTTTTTTCGGAAGCTGGTTTATTTATCAAACTAGTACACACAATGTTTGTTGCAAGGTCTTTGTCAAATGTTATTGTGAGCCAAATGGAATCATGAGATCATAAATGTATGCCAGTGAAGTATAAAAAGTTGACATTTAAGTACATCAATAGCATGGTTAATGTGTACCCTTGAAGGAAACAAGTGCACACTTTAAAACATGACATTGATTTACCAGCATTTAGTATTGTTACTTAAAACCTTTTAAAATGAAATAGTTGAAGTGTTTGCCGGTAAGGTTTAATCTTTACATTTGGTAACCGGAAGATATCAATCTGTTCTTTATTATACTCGATACGTAGACATACATTTAATCTGATATATACATTGCAAAAAACATTCATTTGTCAGGTTTCCTTTAGCTCTGGTCACAGCCATTAATCATGTGTCCCAATGACATACATTTGTGGGATCTTATCATAGAAGGCCCAGATCTTTTCCTTTAAATTTAGATTAAATAGCTTATGTATTCAATATAAAACAAGTTGATTGACAACCATAGCTCTCCTACTGAGTTTGCTCAAGGAAATGCATTAACAAAAATAATTTATGTTCTTGGTTGCAGACAGTATAAAGTTTTTTTTCTAATCACGTTCAATGTTCTAGTTGTTTTTTGTAATATAACTTGATGAATTTTAAACATTTTGCATGAGTTTTCCTTTTTCTATTGAATTTAAATTGATTTCTGACAATGGGTCTCTTCTCTGTGAGTCGGCACACTATTATGGCTGCATGTTTTGGTCTTACAATGAGTATGAATGTACTGAAACTTGAAACCTTAGGCTTCAGTGGTTTGTCATGTGTTTCCCTTGTCACATATTTAGGCATGGGTTTGTAGGAAGGATTTTGTTTGTTTAATGACCGTAATGAAAAAAAAACGGGAACAAAATATGATTACAGAATAGGCTAAAGGGCAGTGTGTAATACGGTTTGGAAGTGACAGACAGACAGATATTGTAGTGAGTTAGGCCTAACAGACGGGGTTTAAATGACAAGCCTTAAATAAATGTCTCACACATAGAAAATTGATATTCGCAATATTAAGTGTGTTTAATATTGACTGAATTGATATTTAAATGGTTTATTGAACATTTGAATATGTTGAAAGACTTCTATTTATAAATCATTCAAACTAATGTATTGCTGTTTTAAATTTTTGTTAAGTTTATTCTAATTTTGCTTGTTTCTGACCAATAACTCATTAATTATAACTTTATCTCTTTTCAAAACTTTGTTGTAAAGTTATGCAGGTTTTTAGTTACCCGAAAGCTTGAAGCATCACGCAAATACTAAACACAACTATTTGGTAAATGCCATCTGGTTGTTTTAAGCTCAAATTTTACAAGAAAAGTGTCTTCTATGTGCTTCTATGGCAGTGATATAGCCTTTTTTGTATTTATTTCAAAGAGCTCCTATCCCTGAAATACATTTATATTAGAGATATGTCCTAGACACATTAAAAATAAATTAATTTGCCAAATTGCATGATTACTTGTTGTATTGCTTTCAGTTCTGATAACCTTCATCAATGCGTACAGCGTAGATTTGGCCACAAAAGTCCAGAACCTTTTCACCATCATGAAGCTGGTTGCCGTGGCAATCATCATCGCTGGTGGCGTCTACATGCTCTCGACCGGTATGTGATATATGAGATGAGATTGAACATTTGTAAAGAAAGATTAATTTCAAATCTAGATCTGAAACTATTTATGCATATTTGATACAGTAATTAATACCATCTTGAAGCCGCTAAATAGAGTAGAGCGGAAAACCTTGTACAATTAAGACCCCAAGTAAGGTCATGGGTTACAAAGAAAAAATTGGAATTCAAGAACTGTGAAGTGTATGCTTTATTGAATAACAAAGACTTGAGTATATGTAACATAAGATGGATATCTTTTTACCAATGTTAATGCTCACAATAATGTCATTGGAATGTTCAACATGTATTGCATTTAAATGTTGGATATTTTTTCAAGTTATCGGTATTTGCTTATTATTTCCTTATGTTTTCCTACTGAGTCCTTATAACATGCAGCTAAGTAACATCTGTTCTGTACATGTGTATGTAACACATGGCATGTCGTTCTCGTCCTACAGGTAGCACAGAGCACCTGAACACCGGTTTCGAGGACACAACTGACTCATTTGCCATGTTTGCCTTGGCCTTCTACGATGGGCTCTGGGCCTACGATGGATGGTAGGAGTCAGGTTTTTTATCAATGAAGCATTAGATTTATTGAGAAGTTAAAAGCTAATAGTAGAAGGTATCTAAAACTTTTAAATGTTTAGGCCATTTGGTTCATCTTGAAGCATTGTAAAGTCTAAAGCACTTCGAGGTATAAAAACTACCTGTTTTGCTAAAACATGTTCTTTTTTTAGTCATTTAAAAACTCTTGATTTGTATCACTACTGAATGATTCAGATTTAACATATCACCATGTTGTAAAGTTTCCACTAATTCTTATTTAGCATGTTTGCTGAATATTGATTTTGTCAACTTGACTTTATTGTCAAGATTTAAGCAATGTTTACCCCATTTAATATAAAAAGTGTATTACCATGAGTTACATATGAATATAATACATACATACATTCATATTGTAAGTGTCTTTGTTTTACAGGAATAACCTGAATTACATCACAGAAGAACTGAAAAATCCCAGCAGGTACTGTTATATGTGAAAGAATATCCATTTCTTAATTGAATGCATTTCCCTATAGAAGATGACCCTAACCACTACAATTATACTGCCTCGTAATTGTATACCTTGAAATACCTTGATCATCAGGCCATATAGAAAAAAACAAATACATCGGCCCATATTGCAAGGTAGTAATGATCGCTCGGAAATTTTGCATTCATTAATGGCCATGGTAGCCATTTCCGGGATATATCTAAGAATTGTTGTGCAGGCCAGGCCCTGCAGTGTCTATGGAGCTACGCCTGTGTTATTGAAATTCATCTGGCATTTTAAGGAAAGGCTACTGACATCATCTATGTAAGATTGAGTATAATGTTTGGGGACTCCCTCTGAGTACATAGGAATTAGGGTTGTGTAGACAAAAGGGAAAGATTAATGAATGGATATGGTAGGAGTTGGTCAGCTTTCCCTGGATTTCTCAAACAGGATTTATAGGTCTATTAACAAGGAGAGAAACTTTTTTCACATGCTACTAGCCCTGTCAAAAACTTCTTTATTTGTTATTGCAAAATGGAAAGGTTAAAATGATTTAGCATTCCATTTTGTTTGAAACTGTTGTCAATGACTGCAAAACAGAAATTAATGGCAATCCCTCCTGGTAAAATTTCATTTACCATTATCCTCTGTCCCAGAAAACGTTATGACCTATTAATTGCTGTCATATCACACTAGAAAACTCTTCTCATATGGATTAGTTTGTACCCAGCCTTTCAAATATTCAACCCCAACCTCTCCCACAATATTCCAGGAACCTGCCGTTAGCGATTATGATTGGGATTCCTCTGGTGACAGTCTGCTACATCCTGATGAATGTCTCCTACTTTACTGTCCTCTCCAAGTACGACCTTCTACTCTCCAATGCTGTGGCATCTGTAAGTTCTCAGCCTAAGTAAAAACATTCTGAGTGACACTAAACATAGAAGCAGTTTGTTTTATCACATGAATGGGTCTTCTCAGTTGATATCTGGCAACAACATTTACATGTTGAACTCACCAGTTTGTAGATGGTTCTCAACTTTGTGTCAGTATGCTACCATTTCGAAGATATCATTTACAGTGAACATATGTTACAGATAATTAATACCTTTAAAGGGTAGCTGTATTTGTTATCTTGCCCAAATAACAAGCAGTATGTGTTTTATATTTCAGTCATGGGGAGATGTGGTATTGGGTGGAGCCACCTTAATCATCCCCTTAGCGGTTGTGTTGTCGGCATTTGGGGGATGCAATGGTACCTGCTTCACTGGCGGCCGGTAAGTAATCTGGTTCTCTCCTGCTGATTTTAGCAGATACAGGAGGCCTGCTTCTAGGACACTATATCAATTTTTTTCCTCAATTAACTGCCTTTTTTAAAGCTGACCTTACCATTATAATGAAAGGCTGTTGACCTGACCTTGTGGAATTTCGCACTTTAGCTTCCTGCTTTATGAAATAGTTTAGAGATACTGTATGTCTGAAACATCCAAAACAACACCTGAAAGAGAGATAATGTTAGAGCCCTGCATAAATTGTTGGTACCATAAACAAATCACTGTGATTTTGACTCTGTATGTCTGTCTGTCCACCTGTCTGTCAGCCTGCCAATCCACATCTTCCACACTCCAATATTAATACATTTGGTCACATAAGTGAAAATAACTCACCATAACTCATTAACACATTGTTACAAAATTGCCTCCCTTGACATGAAAAACAAAATAATGTGACATTTGTTTGCATGTTATGAATTTGTTCAACTTTTGTACAATAATGCTTCAACAAGTCGGCTTCTACCAGGGAATTGTATTACAATTTATGCTCTTTCACTAAAAATGGGCATTTGTGGAGCATCCAGCACATCCAGCTATACTCTAGTAAGAGCTATAATGCTGTGGTCCATGGTTCCAATATTGCTTCCCTTGACAAAGTGTTTTAAAGCAATATCACCAAATTGCAACTGTTGATAAGAACTAATTCTTAGATAATATTCACAATATAGTTTGTCTATTGCATATGATATCTTTATACATACTTATTCAATACAAATTAAAGTATTTCATAGAAATGTTCATGATCTCTGAGCAACATACTGCATTGGCCATATCTAGATAGTTACACTTCTGTATTTTATACCATGCCTTGTTTCCTCTGTCAAACAGGCTATCATTGGGGGCCCTTATCACATTTTGTGATGACTGTAGTTTGGTATAGACCATGTTAGCCAATCACCTTTTAGAAATATAAGTATATTTCATACCAGGAAGCTTCTCAAACCTGTTCGCAACCTGAATTATCCAGCTTTTCTTGTTTTTGAGCGAAACCAATACCCAACGATGAATTAAAGCTGACACTTCTATCTGTTTAGCTGATAAGCAAAGCAGCTGGAACTTCCAAATCTCACCTATCATCCACCATACTCTGGTTTACGTTTATTTGGATGCTAGAAATAACAAAGTAGTTTTCTGACTTGGAAAGTTTATCAGCATCATATTCAATAAACACAGTACTAAGTTTCTCTGTTTACAGATTATTATCATTATGTAATTTATCTTAAATTGTAAAGTATAATAACAAATGCTCCTAAAGCTGTACTAAATGCTTTTTTGGCAATTCTTCAAATTAATTGTATGTTCATCAAGCTTCATCGTTTTGTTCAAAGAAACCAATTACAATGGTTTGCCTGAAGGAATAATAGCAGATAATGTTGTTAGATTAACTGCTTGTATCAAACAAATGAAGACATATTACATCGGATGTTAAAGTGGCACTGCATGATAAAACAAGTCTACGGGCTTTTTAAACTGCAAGAAAACTCATAACCATCTTGTATTAATGTGATCATTATTGGAATATGGTTCATCTAACAAGCGTCTGTCTGGATTTTTTTGCTAATCCAGGCGTTTGCTTAACAAGTTATTGCTTTGTAATAATAGCATATTTTCTTTATTGTTAATAGTTCATGTTTGATCTGTTTGTACGGTGTCCCAAGTTTGGCAGCATTCCATAAGTGTTAATTAGTGATGAGATCACTCTATAGAGTTTGAGGAGGTGCAAGTACTTCGACAAAGGCCTGAATGTAAAAAAACCCACGTCTACTGGGACTATTCCTAGACATGCCTGAATGTGAAACCATCTGCTAGGTGCACTTCTTCTAAGGCCTGAAGGTTAAACCATCTGCTAGGTGCACTTCTTCTTAGGCCTGAAGGTTAAACTTGTCTGCTGTGAGCACTTCTTCTAAGGCCTGAAGGTTAAACTTGTCTGCTGGGAGCACTTCTTCTAAGGCCTGAAGGTTAAACTTGTCTGCTGGGAGCACTTCTTTTAAGGCCTGAAGGTTAAAATTGTCTGCAGGGTGCATTTCTACACCGGCCTGAATGTTAAACCATCTGCAGGGTTCACTTCTCCACAGGCCTGAATGTTAAAACTGGCTGCTGGGAGCACTTCTACACCGGCCTGAATGTTAAGCTGGTCTGCCCGGGATACAATGACGCAACATGTGGCAGATACAGGAATGTACCTGTGTCTGGAACAGATCCAAGAAATGAACATGAACACCAGCCTCAGACTTACTTACTCCTTGACATTCTACAAAATCCTTTGCTTCCATTATTTTAGAGTCACTGCCAGAATGATTAAGCCAGATAAGTGTTAAAAGCTGTCATTAGCTTTTACTTTCAGACAATCTATCTTACAGAGTATTGAAAAACTGTTTTTATTGAAAAGGTGCCTAGCTATACTGTTTACAACATTTATTTTCAAGGTGTTTCCTAAGAAATTCTAAAGATAATATTGCCCAATGATGTCGTAAAAATATACTCAAAACTGTGTCCTGTGAATCATATGTTACGGACAGTAGAGCTTTTACCTTTTTTTACCTGCTAGATTCTATATCTTATACCTGTACTGATGCCCTTTATTTCATAAATTGTTCGCATGTATTTTCAGTGTGATGTATGTGGCAGCACGAGAGGGCCACCTGCCGGAGGTGTTTTCCTACATCCATGTCACACAGCTTACTCCACTCCCCTCACTCATCGTCTCTGTGAGTACAACAGTCTTACTTGCAGCTCGAATCTAACATGTCATTTATTTTAAGAAAAGCGAACAAGTTCATATTTTCCTAGTACCCATAATGATATATGTAAGATCTCTAATACTTAAAAGTTTCAGAAAAATTATTAAAACGAAATATGATAATATTTTTTTTTGGTTATTGCATTGCTATACATTTGTCTTACACATGAGTAAATAGTTTTTCTCTTGCAGGTTATTCTAGCGTGTGTGTTGGTGTTGGCAGGGGAGATATTCGCCCTCATTGACTTCTTTAGTTTCACGGCCTGGTTCTTCTATGGTCTCACCATGGCTTCCCTCATAGTGCTTCGTGTCACACAGAAAGACAGGCCCCGACCTTACAAGGTAACAGGTTTATTATTTTGATGTTAAGTGCAAGACAGATTAACTCCATCTACATGGAGTAGCTACCAACTTGTGCTGAGCCTGCTATTTGTGTTTCATGTAGAAAATTTGACCCAAAGCTAATTATTTTGTTTGGCAAAATCTCTAGTTAATTACAATATTATTTAATAGGATTAATTTATTTCGATGTGTACAGTAATATTAAAATATATTGCCTTATCAAGCCTCTGGCTTTAGGCCAAAACTCCCATGTTATCAGACTGCATGGTGGGATAAAAGAAGAAACTATATATCCAGGTATCTGACATGGATCATTAACATACCTGAACAGAAATTTATTGGCTGATATTTAGCTTGTTATTTAAACTTTTTCCATAACATTCATTTCATTTGTTAAAAAAAAACACACACAAAAACATGTCTTAACATCGAATATTCTGGTTCCCCTATATAGGTGCCCATCATTGTGCCAGTGATCGTGTTGCTGGTGTCAGTGTACCTGGTCGTGGCGCCCATCATCCAGGATCCCAGGATAGAGTTCCTCTACGCCTTCCTCTTCTCTGTTAGCGGTCTCATCTTCTATGTTCCCTTTGTCCTATATGGGAAGAAAATCAAGTATATGCGTAAGTTTGGTTGGACATTTTTTTCAAATGTATATAATTTTTTTAACATGATGTGAATGGGAGCCTAGGTCCACCTGGTCACCTGAGCTTAGGTCCACCTGGTCACCTGTCAGAGGATGTTACTCAGAGGAGGATACAGTTATACATCCAGTGCTATTATCTTTTTACTATCTTTCTATTGGATTGGTCATTCACATCAAGTGTAGTGATTATTCTTAGCTTGTCTGCTTAAGAAAGAAAGAAAATGGGGTATCATCATTTCAATTTGATAGCAGCTTTGTAGTGCAAAAGTATTTGCCAAGCATTACTATGGGAAATATTCATGTTCCCTTTCTGTTATTGAAAACATTCCACTACACACAAGTGTTGTTTTTAAAATTCTATTATTGTTTATTTCCTTTCAGAGAACATCACATACTTGTTCCAAGTGGTGTTGATGGTAGCACCAAGCAAGTATGTACCCACAGAATGAGACTCGGCCAGGAAATAGTGCTGTGAAAAGTCATAGATGTGTATGATGCAGATATTAATTGTTGCAAAATGCATTTTCTAGTAAAACACAGTTGTGACAATGACATTGATCTTGTAAGAATCGGGCAGCTGCCAGCCATGACTGAAAAACTCAACTTATTTGTTGATATCAGCGGTAATAACCTTAGCCAGTTGTTCAAATGCAATGACAATCTTGAAAGTACCAGGACAGAATCTCAGGGTAATGTCCGACATGTACAGGAAGAATGTTCTGATATACACATACAAGTTTGGTAAATTGCAAGGTATGTTGACAAGAGTCCTTGTGATGGTGTTCACGATGTTGCTCAATAGCTTGAGCTGTTCCAGACACACCTAGAGAAATGAGAGTGGGGCTAAGATTCAAAACAGTCCAGCAATGTTGCAGATTTTCTATTCATCATGTTGAAGCCATTCACTCACCTGGCATCAGTCCTTGTGATGGTGTTCACGATGTTGCTTAATAGGTTGAGCTGTTCCAGACACACCTAGAGAAATGAGAGTGGGGCTAAGATTCAAAACAGTCCAGCAATGTTGCAGATTTTCTATTCATCATGTTGAAGCCATTCACTCACCTGGCATCACTCTGGGCTTTCACTATATAAGGCCACCATGAATGAATAAAGCCGTCTGCTTGTGATGGTTCCCCTGATGGGTTTGTTCAGGTTTTGATTCATTTGCCCCCTGTAAAGTTGTATAAAAACAGTAAGAAAATCAGGCAACAATATTTCAGTGTTAACTTAGCTCAGGGGTTCTAAAGTTTTACGTTTCTAGATTATTTTACAGTTGTTAAAGGTTTTTTTGCTTGAACTTTTGCATCAAAAGTAGTAGGAAGTACCTTGAAATGAATAAAATAGATTTTTAAAAATTCTAAAGGGTTGTAAGACCCTTTACCTTGTTTCAGGCCCAAATCCCTCATACTTGCAGGTCCCCGCTGTTGTTTTTTCCACTATTGACAATATTCAGCTGTTAGAACCCCTATGATCTATTTATAGCTCTGTAAATAGCTTTTATTTATTTATTGACTTTGAATCTGTGCAGAGATGTTTTGCCTCTCATGACCATTGCTATATCCCATCAGTATCAATAATACCAGAGGCATAGCTGTAATATTACAAGCCAAAAAGTAACAAAATGGGTTTCATTGCTTCATAGACTCATTGTGATTTCATCAACTGATCACAGCTCATCTCATTTCTTGTCTGTGATGTTCGAGTTAGGTGGCATAGGTTTTCGCGTTATTGTCTGTATATCTGTGTATCTATGCATCATGATGTGTCATTAACAATGCAATTGTAATATATGTTTCATCTTAATTTTATCTTTTTCCATTTTTCAGTTTTACATATCAATTTTTTATGTCTATTTTGTTCTGTTTTAAAATAATCATTAATTATTCTATGTTGTTGTACAGTTTTTCCTTCTTTTCATTTTACTTTTTACTTTTACTACATGTACTGCCAAAAACAGAAGGTAGATGTAGATGTTATTTAAGCAAGGTTTGACAATACCACTCGTTTCGTTCAATTCATTCATCTTTTACCATTTATCAAAACAGTTCACATTGTTGTGTGTTTGTAACATCAATGTGTGATTCTCATTCCTCCCTTGCATATAGTTCAACAATCAGTATTACACCAGTGATTCATTCCCATATGTCTTGTTCATGTACAAGTATGCGATTTTTAATTCGTCATATTTTCAAAGAAAGAAGCAGGGTAATGTTGTGGCATAGGGGTCTTTAAAAACATTAACCTTTGCCCCAATCAAAAAAGGGCTCAATATATTCTCACATGTTTCCAAAGACAATATTCTCATATATAGAAAATGCCATAAATCTGGCCTTAATTAATTGTTGAGTTATGCCTTTTGCTTGGCTGACCAACAAAAAAACAACAAGAGTTAGCATTCATTCCATGGTCCTCTTCTTTAAAATATTAAGCACCTACTTGAGGCTGTCCCTCTTCCTCTCGGTCTGATACAAATTGTTTTGGAGTTTAATGTAAATCAAGCTATTTGTATGCATTACTTGGCTGACAAGAATGCTAAACAAGATGGTTATCAAAGATCAATTTCAAGTTTGATTACTGAACAACTCAATTTAAAATGGTAAATACATTTTGCAAGAATGTTTTGTTTGAAGGTTTGATGCCAAAATCATGTTTGAATGATACAAACATTCTGTTACCAGACTGAAAATGCCAAACTAAATAAATAATCTTTCGTATTGATTACGATGTTGCACGCCAAACAAGACTTATTTTTCTTCTGAGCTTGTCCTCCACGCAAATTCCTGTTAAATCAGATGTTCAAATAAAATGAAAAAATCCATATTGTTTTTCTACCAAAATGACAAATGGTTAGTGTAGTGCCAAGTTTGTTGCTTCTTTTAAGGATTTCTGTTTTTGTTTCTTAAAATCTGTTTCATCAAATGTATATTAAAACTTTGATATAGCATGACGAAAGTTATTTATGACATTCACTTATTGATTCTACTTCCTTGCATATGATAATGTTGAAGAACAATGACAGATATATAATAAGATGTATAATTAGAATTTATTTTGAAAACATGTATGCCAAAGATTGTGTAGTACATGGTTGTCTGTGATAAGTTAGATTTTTTTCTATACCGGTGTTCTCCTGTCATAGTAACCAATAATACTTTTTTCTTTTTAGATATGATGTTAATGTACAGATGTAAGAGTCGCTGGTTACTTGCTTCCTTTGTTGAATATTGATTCTCCTACATGAGTGATCTATTTTGTACGGTAGGTTTATATCAGATTGTGAAAATACAATATTGGCAAAATGTCATGAAGACATAATACGCACTCTGTTTTCACAATCTCAAGATATTCATTAGCTTTAAAATTGTTATCCCATTTAATCCCTTTTTAATTACTAACGAGAACACAAAATGAGCATTAATTTAGTGTTGTAGATACTGTATAATAGTATTTAACGGATAAATTGTGAGGTTGAGTCAAGTTTGGTGGTATATCTTGCTCCCATGTGTGAGAAATTTATGTACATAGAAGTTCATCTTGCATTTAAACTAAACATGTACCATGTTCCCACTGCCTAATGCTTATTTATTTGCCAGCACTTGCAAACTGCCACATAGCCTTAATAATTCAAGTATTACAAGAATGCGTTTATTGTTTATTGTTATTACTTGCCCAAGTTTGAGAATGTCGCAATGTTTATGACATAAACCATCAGGCATTATTTGTTTGCTTTACGTATATGCTGTTGTTAAATCATGACTTCATCTAGTCTGACATTCCAAAAAGCGCATCAAATGTTTGTTTTTCTTTTGTCTCAGTGTATATAATTATATGTACATAGTAATTAAGCTTTAATTTTAAGGGAATTAAGAATGATGCACAATTAAGGCACTCTCTGAATACTGTCGATTTCTAGTTGACCATCAAGTGTTAGTGCCTTATGGTGCTGTTCATTCTTCTACTGCTTCATGCAGCTCTCATATGGTGTTAATGGATACAGGAATATTTCATGTCAGGTGCTATGAATTAAATGTGACCAAAACTGTGCTTTACATGCAAATGTTGCTTGGTTGATTTAACGGATGAATCTATGTTCACAGTTGTGTGCTTTTATCCTGTTATGTTACATTATTATAAAGCATGTTATAGATTATAATAAATTGATCATTACATTAAAAAATGTCCTGTCTTTATCTACATCTTTATGAACTTGTCACGTTAAATTAAAAACTTGGTCATTAGGTTGTCTTAGGTTATAAGATAGCCGTTGTCACAACCGGGGTACTACTGCTATTAAGGGGATACCAAATACCATCTTACTTCAAAGAGTACTATGAAAAGTTGTGTCGCACATAACACTTGTGCTGTCAGCTCTAAGGTCAAGGTCGCACTTGGAGGTCAGTGCAGCCCTTCAAAGCAATACTTTGTGTTAAGCCAAAATCTTTATTTCACAACTTGAACATTGTCAAGTGTCATCTTAAGCCTCAGTGCACTAACATTTGTTCTGTTAGATATGAGGTTTAACGTCACAGACAGGTAGAGTCATCATCCCTCAAGTAGCACCCATGCTCCAGGTATGTTAAGACTCGCTCAATTTCGAATCGGGGTCGGAGTGCCATACTGTGTCCAGCAAATAACCTTGTCTGTTAAAAGACTGGAATCAGAATAAGTTGGTATGCATAGCACATGACGAAGCTTCATTGCTTCAAAGTTATGGTGGCTTATAGGAGTCACACTTCAAAGGAGTGGGAGTGGTCTAGTGCCATAGGTTTTTGCCTCTCATCCAGAGGTTATGGGTTCAAAATGCCCAAGGAGTACTTTCCATGGCCTCTCAGAAAAACACCAGTTCTGGTTTCTAGTCGGGGATACAGTCACGACTGACTCATATCAGCCTTAGCTGTCTTCACATCAAAATGAAAAATACTTCATCAGTTGTACAATCATTATTTTATTAATCAGTAACTTTCCAATAACTGAAGACGATGTTTCATCCAATATGTATTGCCAGTTTGTTGGACCGATCAGCTCCGACTTGTATTCGCTCTGTAATGCAGCTGTCACTTGCACAAACTTAAGATTAAATCTTACTTGTTTACAGTCAAGAATGAACATATTAAAGACATGAAGTATAAATTGTTTTGGTTATTTTAATATTTCAGTAGTATAAAATGTAATGCGCAGATATTCTCATAAATAAAGCAGAACGATTTACACAAATTGAAAAGAATGAAAACAAAAAACTTACATGTACTAGGCTAATATACTGGTAACTCATAATACCATTTTATTATACGCTTTCCAGAGAGTCATAGATATTATTATCAGCGACAAAAAATGATCGCACGGAACAGAATGGAAAATTGACGTTTAGCATAGGTAAACAGCTCATCATCACATTCAGGGATGTGATTGACCTGGCAGCTCGAGGGCTGAAACATTTTCAGCCATGGGTTTATGGGGCGCTCTTGGGATCAAAAGCGCACTGCTGTAGAAGAAAAATGGCTTTTTAGAAGCTCTTTTGAGGGCTCTCCAGACTTTAAATTCGAAGCAAACTTGAATTTTAACTTTTTTGGGGGGGGGGGGGGGGGGGGGGGGGTCTCTGGTGCCATTAGAGCTGCGGAATTCCGTGAATCCGTGGACAAATCACATCCCTGACATTACAAATACATACATACAAACAATAAATACATGCATAGTTACATTGTAATGCAATTTTATGTTTTAAAAGATGTATCACCCTTTCAAATATTGAAAAAGCAATTTCATATTTTTTAGTTTTCAAATTTTAGCCTGTGCTTACTTCCAAATAAAATGTCCAAGCAAGCGCACAGGGCTTTGACACAATTTAAGCAACACCTTCGTTCGCATACAAATTGGTGTGCTTTTCATAAAAACAATTACTAATTGTCATTATATCTTTCTTTAAGCAAATTTAATAAAAAGAAAAAAAATGGTATGTTTTAGTGTAAGATTGCAAAATAATCAACCTGTGAACAACAAAGTCAATATTTAATTCCTGGCTAAACCACTTGTGAAATATGGATTTTGGTGCTCACTCGGTGAAATTTATAATGATTTTTTAGCTGAAACAAACAATAAATCTCACTGTAGTTGTATATATAACAGCAGTATTTAGTACACTCTTACACATTTACAATGTTGATTAATGATAATAATTAGAACTTTGCATTCATGGAAAAAAAATCAACCAATATCAAGGTAAAAGAAACACACATTTGGACTCCTGATAAGAAACCAGATTCATTTCTACAGACCGTGAACATTCCAAGGAATATCACATCATCTTCTTTCCCAGATCCAGGTCTGTAACAGAAACATCTAAAACATACTAGAGCTATCACAGAATTTTCAGGGAATTTGTATAAAAATCAAAGAGTTTGAAAAGAAATTAAATAGATGATATAACATCTAACTAATGTTCGAGCATCTGTTTTTGTCTAATGTTTTGTATGAAAGCAAATGTTCAAGTTTAAAAAATGGTATAACCATCCTAACAAATGGTAAGTTGTGTTTACATCTGAAACAATCTTTAAACAAACAAAAGCATTTTTTTTACTAAATTATTATTTTTTACTTGATTATTATTTGTCATAATAAGTGAGATACTCAGTTTTGATCAAAGGGAAGTAACTACAATTGATTTTAAAGCAGTTCTTGAAGTTGATAATAACACCCGTTTCTGTACTCTACTGATTTTTCACTGATAAAACTCTTTTTTCACCAAAAAGCATGAAAGAATATGATATATACAAAAGCCAGAACATAAAACCAGAGTCCTAAAACTGCTATCGGTGAAACAGAACATTAAGAACTTAAAAATCATGTCACTATTTACACACTTTAGGCAGATGCATGTACAATGCTTTTTAGGGGTTGTCCTTGTACTTGATTATTTTTCCCAGCATGCTCATAAACTCCTGGAGTTCCCCGATATGCATACTCTCTGGCACCGTAATGTTCACCTTGTCACCATCCGCAGCCACCACCGTCTGAACATAGAGTGAAAACATTCTTTTCTATTATACTGTTTTATGGACAAATTATGCCATACCTATTTAATCATAGAATTACATGACCTGGGCTGTCAATAAGTTTTAGTTTAAAGTTTCTAAATTGAGGAATTACAGCCCTGCTAGGTAATTTTAAAATTGAGCTCTTCATAACCTAGGTCCATATTCACTAATGTCTTGATCTGAGTTTGAGACTTAAATTTGTTGTAAAAATGCTATTACAGGAGCAAAAATGGTCAAAACTGCTGTATCAGTTACAAATAATCTTATCTACAATGAAGCCCACATCCTTCGTTATATAAGTCATAACATAGTTGCAAATAAATTTAGATATAATATCGGAGTGGTGCAAAATAAACAACATGGCAATACATCCATTGAAAACGAATTGCATGTTGCTGGTTTCAAATGCAAAGTTAAGAAATGCATGTGCACTCAAATTATTCGTAGACAATGTACTTATTGAAAATGTAACTTCGAAGAAATTGCTTGGAATTGTTATTGATTCATCATTGTCATGGAACCTGCAAGTTGACTTTGTCTGCAAGAAAGTAACTGCAAAGATAGCTCTTTTAAAAAGACTTAATTACTTTTTAACGGATCAAATGAGACATTTGTTTTATAAATCGTATATACTTCCTATGTTTGACTATTGTTGTAGTGTTTGGGGGAAAAGCAAGCAAACGCATACGAAACGAATAACCATGCTTCAAAAAAGAGCTGCTAAAATTATTCTCTTTAAGCCTATTAGAACGCCATCGCATGAATTATTTAAACAATTAGAATGGCTTCAATTTGAATACCGTTGCAAATATCAAACGGCTGTTATGGTATATAAATCTATTAACAATCTTACACCGAGTTATATAAGAGACATTATAAAGTTATCAAACAATACAAGATATGGATTACGATCTTCTACGCGACAAGACATTGCCCACATTCGACATAAAACTCAATACAAGAAACACTCGTTTGCATGCTACAGCGGGACAGTTTGGAACTCTTTACCAGAACGAATACGTAAATCGAACACGGAAAATACATTTAAAGCCTGCTGCAAGAAGTTCTTTTTACATCATCAATTGCAAAAACCGTTGTAAGAATTGTACGCATAATTCCATGACTATTGTTTTTTTACATTATATATATCTCGATTAAGGTGTTAAATACATGTGTGACTGTCCTACTTACTCAGTTAATAAATTTTAATGATACGATTTGTTAACCTTTATGTACAAATTGATGTATTGTTCGGCATTGATCTTATAATTAATGTATTATATTCATGTTTCTTTATGTTTTCGTATAACATTTTAATACGTACCCTTTTGAAATAACATAAATTTATGCTTACGTTTTCATTCTAAGCATTTATGTGTGTGTGCGTGTGTATGTTCTTTCAGAAGGCCACATTGTAAATAAGTCGTGTGTTATGTTTGTTTATAATATGATGCCTATGTCTTAATGTGTTACCTTCTTTAAATAAAGTTATTATTATTATTATTATTATTATAGATATTTTGAACCATTTAGAATTTATCTTTTTGAGCTAGAGTCTTAAACTGAGGCCCAAGATGCTAGTGAACATGATCCCTGCATTCTGAGAACATTTAAGACAAAATTTTATACCAAAAAATTATGTACAATATTGTGAATATACTACTGATAATCACGTAATACAGTGGAAACAAGTCCATCAGTATAAATAAAACTGACATCAAAGTGTTCAAGTGTTTGCTTAGATTGTTTATGAGAAATTGGCCTAACACAAAGTCAGAGGAATGATATTAAAAACAAAAAAGTACACATTTTTTGCTATAAATTAGCTGGCTCACATGCGCTTTGATCTGAGCATTTTGACTGGTTCTTATTGATAACCATAGACCTATAGAGTAATTTGCAGGCTAAGCTTGAAAGTTTCTGGTCATCATATCAATTAACACAGATACAACATAGAAAAGCCATGCTACTGTCTCTCACCGTTCGTCGCCCAGGGTCTACTGGGCTGCCAGCCATTGACATGAGAGTTTCATCAGGCTGCATCTGTCTCTTCATGGCCGGGGTTACGGGTAATCGGGGGTCAAACTTTGGGGTCACCATTGGCGTCGCTCCCCAGCCCAGTACAGACATGTTCCGAGAACCTGCTAAAGCTGGCGTCACAAAACTGCCAAAGCATAGTCAGAATTAAGTTATACATATCTTCAAGTATAAAGGTTGTGTGAGAACATATGTTCCGCAAGTAACACAAATCCCATGCAGATTGGGTAGTATGCGGAATCAATTCCTACAACCAGATGTTACCCGGTAAACAGAAATGTTCTGTTGGGAGAAATAAAACTTACACAAAATCCTATAAAATGTTACAAGAACACCACTAGCTGATTTCAAAGCTCGTATTCCTTACTCAAAAACAGGGCTGAGGCACAAGTCAAAACAATTATTAAACCCAAGGTTATGAGTCTTGTTACTCTATGTGTACTGTCTCTGGATACATGCATTTTAAGTTTCATTTGAATATCCTGAGAACTTTTTTTAGCTACTGTGAAAGTTCACTTTTTTGTAAGACAATGGCAAGAGCACATAAGCTTTGACACACCTCCACTATTTTTCTTCCAAAAAAACAGACAGGCAAGATGAAAATTGCCCAGTTATCAAACAAACTAGTACCTGTTTGAAGGGTCGGGCATTGCATTGGGATTAAATGTGACTCCTTTAGCTTTGTTTGTTGCTCTTTTTCTAGTGGTCTGAAATGCAAACAGCATAAGAAATGACTTAATCGCATAATCAATCAATGGACTCACTGAAAATAAATATTTTTACAGATCATTAATTTGTGAGGTACATGATACAATAATAAGAACTTGATGAAAAATAAATAATCTAATGACTAGTAGATGCAATATTAAAATTGAATCATGTGCAGAAATGTTATCAGTTCATAAAACATTATTTCCAAGGGATGAAAATATTTCAAAGGGATGTTTTAGCCATTGAAAATTAAATTTGAACGTTTTATGCATTGGTTTTGTGAAGTTTAACATGGGCATGATAGCTCATTGTTAGAGCATTTCTTTTGAGGTGGGAGTTCCTGTGCTCAATCCAAGACTGTGTCATATCAAATATAATTATAAAAATAGTATCAGTGACTCCCTTGCCTGGTTCTCTATTTTGAGTGTAGTACTTGGAAACTTGGGAGTACTCAGTACTGGTTGAAATCAATGAAAACTGTATGTTGTTAATTCTAGCTACACCAAGGGGCCTATTAAAATAAGACTCTCTAAGAGCAAAGCAAATTCACCCAGACTCCATTGTATCTGACACCATCTCTCCCACTCAACAACCAACAAGTCCAGAGCTATCACTGGATTGTGATAAGTATACAAAATAATCAAAGGGCAATAACTTTAAAATACCATACACAAGATAATGTTTTGCTCAGCACTTCTCCTCAACACAGGCAATATCTGTATTAAGTTTGAAGTCAATACCTTCAAAACATATGGAGTTGTGGAGGAAAGTAGATATATCCCAATGACCGAGAACAGGCTGAAGGGGCTAGGTGATTTCCTATATATAGTGCAGATATAAAAGGACTCCATCGGAAATAAAAAAGTGTACTTTCAAAGGCTCTCCTATATTCAAGGTATGTTATATACTTAAATTCAATGCTTCAATGTCAATTTTAAATCACACTTCACATTATTTACCATAGTCAACTTATGGGCATCACTTACACGTTTGACTGCAGATGTGCCAGCAGTCTGTCCCTCCTCAGGTATCGTATCGATCAACCGCATTGTCTTGTACTTACTCCTGTACAAACAAAGCGTTAAGCTGTATCATATCATTGTTTATCATATCAATACCTTTAACTTAAATTACTTTGAGTTCAAGCTCCTTTCGAAGAAAACTGACTACCGGTATGTTATAAAGAGTGGACATTAAGTTTTTGACCAACCAGGATGCCCAGACAAAGATATTTGAACCGTCTACTCAAAATGCAAATTGGTATTTTTATTTAACAGAAAAAGCTGTCAGACACCAGCCTGCACATAGCTTAATGTCAGAAGAAAACGCAAAGTGGTTCTCACAGTGCGTCTTTGCTGGTCTGGAGACTAGAGGGCACAGAGACAGGCGGCTGACTGGGCACGGCAGTGGGCTCCTCCTCGCCTTCCTGGTCAGTGTACTCTGGATATATGAACACGACAAATTATAAACTTGTAAAGCTACTATGAATGAAACGGGTTGGTTACTTTGGTTGAATATTGATTTTACTTAACTAAGATGGAAGTAAAAATATAGCGTTCTGAAAAATACATTTTCATATTATATTAAAACGAGAGATAAAATCATTCTTTTGCCTTCTTCCAAATCACTTTGACTCTAAATATTTATCTCCAAAAAATACTTACCTATGTACTCAAGCAATGTCATCTGCAACTCTCTCTGAAAGTAAAAGACAAAGTGAGAAAAATTGTGTGAACTAAACAATATTTGATTCATCAATTAATACATGTGACAAGTGAAAAATTGCCAGCCTGCTGTAAGTTATTAATGTATGTAAACTATTAAAGAATGATTTAACATCAACTTGTTCTCGGGAGATTTGGGCAAAAACACTATCAGCTACAGGGGCAAGATTTAAAGTTATTTTAAACTCTTAATCATCTGGAGGTACCAGGCTGTCAAAACTAAATTATCTGTAGATCTATGCATTCCTGACTTTAAAATGAGCAACCTCAAAGAATTATATTCACAAAATTCTAAATAAACATACAGGTGAGAGTTTGAGCATTATCTGTGTGTAATGTTTGTTGATGGCTTTCTTTACAGCTTCCGACTCTTCCTCATATTCCTGCTTGCACTGCTCCACTGAAAATACAAATATGGAATTAATTGTCTGCAAAAGTTAATTATGATAAAATACCATTAAAAACAAAATTGTAAGATAATGTTAATATTTTACAATCTGCAAAACGATTCTTATTATACAGTGTTAATTGAACTTATTAAGAACCATTTTCCTAAGTTAAACTGAATCTTACAAAATTTTGCAAAAGATGTTTTGATTAAACAAATAACCTTTCAATTCAGAGTGATTTACAAACCATTAAGTCTGAAGTCATTAAGAATTCCTTTCATTTTATCTTCACTTTGTTTCTGAGACATTCCATTAATGAGGTCATCCTCATGTGATGCCGACAGCACTGGCTTTGCATGCTTCGTCGGTGCTGTTGTATTTCTCTTACGTGGCATTCTTCTCCTTTTTGAACTATATTTAATGATTATAAACACAAGTAAATATTTCATGTCAATCAAGAATTTCTAGGTTCATAATGTGACTCTACATAAAATGTCACTGATGTGGCCAATCCTAGCTTGGTCTATTGGCAGTCATTTGACCGTCAACCCAGGTGTTGCTAATTTGATCCCCTGTCTAACCACTTTAAATACAAATCGTCTTTGCGGAGGGAAGTTAAATGAGAATCTGGTATGACAGTGCTAAAACTCCTTAATTGGGACATGCTAATTGACAAACCAGGGCCATATACTAACTGTGCACTATTATCTGATTTGCCACAAAATATTCCCACAATAATGTGCATTAAATGAAATTTTAGACACTCATCTGTTTCAATAAAACTTATTTTTTGTGTACGGAACTAATATAGAATAACATTATCTGGTAATATTTCTTGTTTTCATGATATTTTATAGGCGCAATATGTTTTAACCTGGAATCCTGATCGGAATAACTACCCTTCGTACAAAACAATTGGTACGTGAAGGATTAGTCCAAATAATTGTACGTTGACGGATTTTTTTTAGATTTTTGATATGGCAAATCCTTCACGTACAAATTGTTTAGTATCAAAAGTGGGTAGTTGTTCCGATCAGGATTCCGGGTTAAAGCATATAGCGTCTATAAAATATCATAAAAACAAGAAATATTACCAGATAATGTTATTTTATATTAGTTCCGTACACAATTTTTTTTTATCCAACTTATAATTATGAATTTGACGGCTTTTCTTCATTTCATTCTGTCAAAACATAACGATATATACATGAAGGGCACCTGCAAGGCTTCAGGGCACAGTTTAAAATCGCTCGGAACATTTCGGCCATGGCCGAGTTGTTACGATTGTATAACGAGGTCTATCTCGAAGCTTTGTCGGAGGAGGCCGAGTTATTAGGATTGTATCGAGTTGTTCCCCTTCGCATAATTGTTATCTGTGTCAGTCAACTTTCGTTTTATTGGAAAGGTAAACAACTTGTTTTAATGGATTAAATGCGTGTTTAGTGCAAAATAACTTTTCACTTACATGGCAAAATATGAATATAACTCTTTATGATCAATTTCAACCATAAAATACTTCACTTAACAATTTCAATATTTCAATATCAAACACCCCCGTTTTTTGCACAATCCCGTTTAGACGTTAGGGATTGGAAGAATCCCGTATAACACGTCAATTATTTTAGACTACGTGAAGGATTTGCCACATCAAAAATTGTAAAAAAATTCTGTTAACATACTATTATTTGGACTAGTTCCGAATGTGCTGTCAATTTGTTTTAAATGTTTTATGTTGTTTCTGGGAGTAAGATTGTATTATTGGTCCCAGGTTGTTTTAATAAAGAAGTATAATTACCAATGATTTGTCATTGATTAAACATAAATCAACCAATATTTTTGTATACAAAAGATCACTCAAACCGTATGTATCGTATTGGTAACGTGTAACCGACATAGCAATCTTTACGACTCAGTATTTCATGTCATCTATAATTTGCAAACGCGTTCATTTTCTACAAAATTGTTAATCAGAAATATGGCTATTCCGAAATATTTGTTGGGTCCCTACGATTTCGGATAAATGGTGTTCAACTGTATATATGTGTCAGTTAAAACATAAAAGAGTACAAACCTTATATGAGGATCGGTCCAGTTGGGATTATTTTTAGTTGAAACCGCTTAATTGGTACGAATGAGACGAGTGCGAAAAACTATTCCAAAATTCCCTTAAGAAACATTCACAATGAAATTTCACCTGCTCTGTGAAATGTAACTTAATTCTCAAAACGTATGTAAGGCTTTTAATGTGACCAATAGCTAATAAACCTGTTATATGACCAAAGATTATACAAAATTCATCAAATATTATTTTGAAGTTTTTCAATGTTGCCGCTTTCTTTTAACCCAAAGAAAATTCGAACCATCTTTTTCTTTGTGGCAATAAAAATGAGGATGGTAAAAGCCGGTCGCTAGCAACCTCTTTTAATCTTGGACTTGAAAATCCAAATTTTAGTTATAGTAAGTAATATTATCGCTCTTGATATATATATATATATATTTCTATCATACATGTACATGTATATCAAAGCTATACAATTGCATAAGAATGTCAATAATTAACATACTTCCGTTTGAAAAACTGCATTAATTGAAGATGTGAACAAATTAAATCTAGACTATTTCTGATTATATGTTATCATTAAACGGCGGCGGAAACTATTCAATCCGAAAAAATCCAGCCTATGCAATCATCACTGATGGCGACAGCTTGATCTTCATATGCCATTGTTGCCCAGTTGACAATTCATGCAGATTGATTTTACTTTTTTACCAGTTATTGGTTATTGTTTCCCTTAGACCATGATATGTTACATGGTTGAGTGATTTCTTTGAGATTGGTCAGGTGACTGTAATTATCATTGTTGCAAAGATTTTCCCTCCAGTGTTCAAAAGGCTTAAGAAGTTGTGGAAGTTTTTGATTTGATTTGGTCCAAGTAAAGGAAAACTATTTAGATCATTTTTTTGCATTTGATCTTTCAACTATTCTATTTGTGTTTGCAATGTGTTGGAAATGTAATCATGCATTTTGTAGATTTGTCAGCCTGAATTATGTATTTTCGTGGTATTAGACTTTTGGGGATCGGTTTCAATATAGCATAATTTGCTAATTATTCTTTACATTTAATATTGCGTTCATGGTTTTGGGTTTTTCCTCCGTTATAACCAGCATGAATTGCATTCACCTGAGAGATGTGTGATTGGGAGTGAGAAGTTCAGTCACTCAGACTTGGAAGGTGATTAATGTAAACTGTTTTGTACATGTTTGTTTGTTGCATATGTACATTGTTAAGTCATTGTATGTGTTATGTCTTTTTAACGCCACTAGACAATTACTTGACGTATGTGTAATATCATACTTAAGTAACGCATATATTCTTTGTTTACTATATACATTATGTTTATATTACAACAAAAGTTATATATGTATTGTAATAAGTATTGCTACCCATTTCTATTTTCAGAACGTGCTCTCTTATATTATATGGAACATTATAAGGATTACGTTTATTTGAAGTATATGAATATGGATGTTTATGATAACAGAAATGGTGCATTAAAAATAAAAACAAAACCAGTATGCCTTTCTACCACTTCCATAAGAACTATTTGATTAGTGTAAAAGTTTAGAATGGTAATGCCATTGCGGTGACTATAAATGAAAAAGATCCATGTATGTTTGAAGGAAACCAACAACGTGATATTTTACATATGCCAAAAACGTATGACAAGTTGTTGTTTTTATTTCTGTCATTCCAAATAACTCCAACTTTTGTTGCAGCTCTAAATCGGCCTCGTGAAAATGGCATTCACCATCGGTGGAATTAAGCCAGCGAAATTGAATAGGAGTTTTTAAATACATTCATTTTACCGATTGATACTGAAGTTTTGGTGTCCATCATAGCTACAATGCTCAATGTTGGCATATATTTTGTCTGCATTATCAACAGATGGTATCTCCAAATTAAGTGCCACATCTTTAACCTTATATCCGAGTTTCTATTATAAAGAACTCCACGGCTGATGACGCCCATGTCATAAAGAGGAGGAAAACTGCTCCGATCTTTCAGTGCACGGAGCTGACACTCGTAAATAGAGGTGGATATCAGAACCGTTACTTTATAATACGTGACATTATTATGAACAAGTGAAACACAGATTCCCTAAATAACAATCCAAACAGAAAACGGACGGTTTCAGGATCAGACATTAGAGAGGGCGCAATTGAAGGATGAGCTCCCCCCTCACAGGAACCGGGAAGCATATGCCTTATCGTTGTGTAGGGGCTTTGGTGTTCTCCACTATAAGGACATTTTGGCTGATCTTATTTCTTACATGGTGCAATCTACGTGTAATCTATACATATGTTTTGCACAATATTAGCACAGATACATAGTTAAAGCTGCCTTATTCGACCATTGACTAATGGAATCCTTCTACTTAAGTGTGTTTGCATGAATATGATGATAATATGATAATCGCGATACTAATAAAAGTGTGTTATACTCTGTTGCTCACATCGCATCATGCATGCATAACAAGTTTAAACGATACGCAAGTTAAAGGTCGTCGGCGGCGGTGGCCTTTACACCCTTGCGGTCAATATTTTGTACATATCCTCAAACATAAGTGTGTATAATTCCATCGTACATACATGGGTGTGCCTCGAAATCAAGTATATACTATGGAATACTTTGATTTTAATTTTTTAATTAACGTTCTTGATGAATTCACGTTGAAAGAGAACATTTTTCTATGATTTATTTGAATAAAATAGTTATATATTGCCACTGGTAACTGATTTTTAACAAAGTGCGTGATTTGAAAAAAACAAAACAAACAACAACAGCCTTTGATTCGTTTCATGGTTAAAGTTATGTAGAAGAATAAACATTCATTTATTTTCTTTACCGTTATTTCTCTTTTTGAACAGTGGTAATAGCAGATATATACATGCAGATACACTTATGCTAAAACCAGCAGCGTAGAAGGTCATGTCGTAACCACCCGATATGTCGCACAGCCACCCTGAAGAAGAACAAATTAGGTAAGCAAAGTATAATTGCATGACGAAAATATGCATTTTAATATTTTCTGATTATTTGAATATTGAAACTATTACGAGGTCATAATAGCAAACTCATTATACAACGGTGACGAACTGCACTATTTACTTATATGTCCATTGTTTAATCCTATCAGAAAAAATACATCCATTGTCGTTTTTACTCAAGACCTAATGCCTCGAGTTTTAGTGAAGTTTTTGTAAAAACCTGGATACCTAAAGGAAGATAGCATTTTTGTTAAAATCTTAGTTAATCACTATAAACGAATCTGATCATGTGTTCAATAGTTTTTCATTACTGTGTCGGTTATATTGTACATATTTTAATTCAAATAAGTGAATTTGTTTTGTTATAAAAATAATACTATTTGAATAATCACATTTCCCTTACTAATTATATTTGTTTGCTATAATGATGGCATTATGAACTCCAAACGTGTTGTGAAGCCGCCATAAACCCGTCCCTTTATACCTCTTGTACCTGTGTTCACGTGTAGTTATATTGAGTTTTCACGTGCTTTTGCGTAAATGTAACTGTGATATAATAAAATAATATTGAGTTCAGTTGAGTTGCAAAATAAAAAAAAAGTCTACTAATGCACATTGTTATTCCAATAGGTTCAGAGAACTATGACAAAGAATACATGCCTGCAAAGGGTGGTCCGATTAAGTTGGCTAATCCCTCCATGAGCATGATGACACCGAAGGCATTATCAAAATGTTCCAGTCCAACAATATCAATAACAACTATGGAAACAAGAGCTTCAGTCGCTGCGGAAAACATACCAAAGCAAGCTGCTAAGAATGCAATTGGAACGTATGTTTTACACAAGGGGATTACAGCAACACCTATGCCACATACAAAAATAGAAACACCATACAGAAGTGACGTACTAACATACTCTCTGTCTCCTAGGCAGCCATATAAAAGAATTCCTCCCATATGAACAATACCAATAAGCGAGATCAAGAAAGCTGCGCTCGACTCTTGTATGCCGACACTCTGCGACTTCCCGACAAGAAATACATATGGCACATCATACCAAAAATACATAACAAAAATTGACACTGAGAATAACAACAACGGCACGTTTTTGAATAACCCAAGTAAAGGGTGTATACAACCGCAACGTTGAGACTGCTTTTCAATCTGACGGGAGACTAACGAATTTAAGCTTCTTGAAAGTGTTGTCGCGGGATTCTTACAGTTTTCATGAGGAATATTCTTTTCCAAAAGTTTTTCATCACTGTCAGTTACCTTGCGTTTATCATCGATGACGTTTATACCTTCCGGTATTTGGTCAGACAATTCTTTATCACTGCTCTCTGTAATTGACAAAGTCATTTCTATCGACTCTAGTGGTCGATAGAGTGCACCACATACTATAATATTTGCAACAATGCCACTGAGAATTAGTAAACTTCCTCTCCAGCCAAACTTTGAAATCAGTGTATACGTCAACGGTGCAAATATTACGGTTCCTAAACCAGATCCTGATTCGGCTATTCCTATTGCCAGAGCTCGGCGTTTGTTGAAGTAATTGGCGACAATGACAACTGAGTTGAAATACGGCAGTGACATTCCAATTCCGGAAAGAAGGCCATAGCTAAGTGTTAACATTAACACTGAACTTGAAAATGTACCGAGGAAAAATCCAATGAAAGCAATTAATCCACCAAACATTGTTGAGTTTCTATATCCAAATTTTCTTGATATTACAGAAGCTATTGGGCCACATAACAATGGCATAGAGAAGAACAGAGATCCTATCCACGCTGTGTTACTTTTTGATTTTTTAAAGTCCTTAAGGAAATGCTCGTACAAAATTCCAAAAGAGTAGCTGCATCCATCGTATATTATATTAAATATCAACGAAGCTCCAACAATGACCCACCCCCAACTTCCGTCGGGTACGAAGTAGCCTTCCGTCATTTTCTTAAATTATTAGGTTACACAGCTCAGGCATTTATGTTTATTTATAACACACAGCCAATTTTGTTCATACTCGTATGCTAGATACAGCACATGATTTCTAATAGCATAAGTATAATCAATATAGCTAGGCAAAGCGTGCTATGCATGGATTAACACGTTCTCTTTCATGCGTTCCTGATCACAGTAAACGTTTGATTGGCCAATTGAGAACAGGATATATTGGTGAAATGGGTTACAGTTTACAACCTATACTTCATTAATAGTTGGTCACGGATATATTTATCTTAAACCTGTTTGGATTATTTGAGGTCATGTGCGGTTCATAAACATGTTTAGGTCAGTTTTTGGTCCGAAGTTAATCTTTGAGCTGTGACCTTTTAGACAAGCTCAAGTGGCGGCTATAGCGGCGGGGGGATAAGGGCCCGTGCCCCCCTCCCTCCAGTTGGCTTGCAAATGAACTTTATTGTTACCTTAAATTGATACCATAATAATTAAAACGCTGTTACATTTAAGTTTGTTTGCATGAATATGATGATAATCGCGATACAAATAAAATTGTGTCATGCTCTAGCTGTTGCTCATTTCGCATAATGCATGCATAACAAGTTTAAACATTATGCACGTTAAAGGCCGTCGTCGGCGGCGGCCTTAACACTCTTGCAGTCAATAGTTTGTACGTAGGAATAATTAAGCCATTTTATGACAAATTACAGACAAAAACAACGATTCTTAACAAAACCTGGTAACTATAGTACTACCCATAAAAATGACCGCCACTACAGCAATGCCCAAAACCGGACAAGTCATATTTGAACTCAAATTTGCTTTTCTACAACCAATAAAATCTAAACCTTCTGTGCATTTTTGATAGCTCAATCTATAATCTATACATTGAAATACATTACTTGACACACAAAAAGAAACCGCGAGTAATTAATGAACCCAGTCAGTGTTGTTGTTTTCACTTGTAAGTCAGAAATGTATTTGGATTCCTAAATTCTATCATTCTGTCCCTATACATGAACACCATTTTGCAAATACATTTTGCTTGCAGAAGATAAACATTAACACAATTCAATAAACACGTAAGGCACAGCGAACCTTCTGTTCGTTAACAATCCAAATTCATCGACTAAACATGCAATTTGTTGATTGAGTCCGAACTCCCCTGAAACTTTAATACTTGCACAATTAAGGCCCGAAGTCGCTCACATACCCTCGGACATACGTGTATATTTTATCGTGCATGAAATTAATGGACATGGCTCGCAATCAAATATATAATATGGAATACATTGATTCATAACGTTTAAAATTCTAACATTATTTATTATCTGTCTTGATGAATATTTATGCAAAAAGCTATAGAAACAAGCTCAGTAGCAAAATGTTTAAACATAAACCCGGTTTAGTGGCACTGGGCAAACGCCAAAGACATAGAACAAAAAATCACAAACAAGAAACAGAAGAACAGCATAAAACTCCCCTAACAGCACAGTGCATACATACTATATATATATATATATACTAAATAGGTATGTTTATCATGAATTGTTAGGTACCGCCTTGGAACGGTCAGTAAAATGTAAATTTACTGGAGGTTTAAACCAGTTTATGTGCACAAACCTCACTCTTATCCCAACAATCCTTAATAAAGAGAAAACGCAAAAGGTAAATCTTATCAAAGTACTTATTGAACTCCCGTTGTAAGAGAACATTTTTCACTATAACTTTATTCTAATAAAAAACCTGCTTTACTAGTCAATGGTTACTGATTTATAACTTTATTCTAATGGAAAACCTGCTTAACTAGTCACTGGTAACTGATCTATAACTTTATTCTAATGGAAAACCTGCTTAACTAGTCACTGGTAACTGATTTTTAACAAAGTTCATGATTTGGAAAAAAACAAAACATTTTCATACGATATGTAGAAGAATAGACATTCATTCAATTTCTTTACCGCTATTTCTCTTTTTGAACAGTGGTAATAGCAGATATATACATGCAGATACACTTATGCTAAAACCAGCAGCGTAGAAGGTCATGTCGTAGCCACCCGATATGTCGCACAGCCACCCTGAAGAAGAAAAAAAATAGGTAATCAAAGTGATTGCATGACGAAAATATACATTTTAATATTTTCTGATAATTTGAGTATTGAAACTTTTACCAGATCATAATAGCAAACTCATTATACAACGATGCAAAAAATACATCCATTGTCGTTTTTACTTAAGACCTTATGTCTTGAATTTTAGTGAAGTTTTAAATTGTAAGAACCCGGATATACCTTGAAGACACCATTTTGGGTTAAAATCTTAGTAAATCACTTTAAACGAATCTGATCATGTGTTCAATAGTTTTTCATTAGTTTTCTCCCACCTCAGATAAGTAGATCCAATAATTTAACCATGCTAGATATTCTTATCTTGCCCACGGGCGAAGATAAAATGCCCGTATGGAACTTCTTTTAATGGTCACCATTTTGTAATTACCTCCCTTGTTGAAGACTGTCGTCTGTAGCGCATCATAGAAACCTTGTCTTGTGGCAATATTTAGAACGCTATTTAATTATTTCTCGCTTCAAATGTCACCAGAAAACAGTTTTCACGCACCTTTCAAGAAATAATGCTTCACTCTTATTAGAACTATTTAAAGACCGATCAGACCATTTACATACTCTGAATCACTGCGCGAATATCCATGACAACCACGAATTATCGCATATCCGTACGCATTTATTTTCACTAAGCACAAAAGAGTTCCAGCAAAAAATACATTTTTACTTAATTTTGTTTAACTGAGGTGGGAGAAAAAGCATCTACCATAGCCGCTCGTGTAAGATAGGTTCATCCCGACCCTCGCGCAGGGTGTTTTGCGGAAACTCGGTAAACCTCGTTTCCGCAAAACACCCTACGCTCGGGTCGGGATGAACCTATCTTACACTCTCTGCCATGGAAGATACTTATAATCTCATTACTGTATCGGTTATATTGTGCCTTAATTCAAATACGTGAATTTGTTTTGCTATAAAAATAATAGTACTATTAGAACTAACCACATTTCCCTTACTAATTATATTTGTTTTGTATAATGATGAACTCCAAAGCTGTTGTGAAGCCGCCATTAACCCACCTGTAGTTATATTGAGTTTTCACATGTTTTTTTACTTAAATGTATCGCAGTGTCATTTCAATGCTTTATTGAAATAACGTTTATCGTAATCATTGAAATAAACGTTGAATCGATTACTGAGTTTCATATCATCATTTGTCCCTTCCGCAATTAAACTTGCTATGCATTCATGTACGCGTTAGATTATTATAGCTAGAGCGTAGATTACTTGTTAAGGTAGTTTATACCTCTAACACTAGCATCTCATTTAAACTGATCTCTTGG
Organism: Mya arenaria; assembly: GCF_026914265.1. NCBI lineage: Eukaryota > Metazoa > Mollusca > Bivalvia > Myida > Myidae > Mya > Mya arenaria. The sequence continues at coordinate 68,972,465 of NC_069129.1, read as the reverse complement.
AAAAACTACATGTGTATATATATTAGTTTAATTAGAACTCTTTAATGGCATTTTGAATAAATGCCCTTTTTTCATTCAATCAACGTGTTTGTTTTTCCCTTCGTCCATACGTCCTAAACTTGGTCAATACATAAATGAAATTTTATGGAAAAACATTTATAAACTTGAACAAATAAACTATTAGTTGTGTGTCACCTTTTTAACCGTTAAGGTATTTTCTTAGCATTGATTATTATTTTTAACCAATCATTTGACTAGATTTCATCACGTGACACGCCTAAGCCAATGACATTGTTCTTGGCCATTCTCAGATATTTTTCAGCGTGGGCGATTGCCTCGCCAAACTTAATAAATGTTTGATTACCTCCTCCTTCTATGAGAATATTCTTATTTGATATTATTTACATTATTTCCTGTTCATGATTTATATTGCAGGTACGGTATATCATTTGTTCTACCATTTCATCATTTCACCATTATTGAACCATTTGTGTTTCATGACTTTATATGACATTATATCTATTTGTATTGCCGTCGACAGAACAGTGTATTTATGTATTGGCCATAATTCGCTTGACCATTGCTTAACTAGCATGATTTACAATATATAGTTTACATATATATTGCAGTCTTCCCGTCTTCTATGAACCTTAAAAGCCCATCCGGCAACAAATGTAAACTGTGATATAATAAAATAATATTGAGTTCAGATGAGTTGCAAAAATACGAATAAAGTCTACTAATGCACATTGTTATTCCAATAGGTTTATAGAATTATGACAAAGAATACATGCCTGCAAAGGGTGGTCCAATTAAGTTGGCTAATCCCTCCATGAGCATGATGACACCGAAGGCATTATCAAAATATTCCAGTCCAACAATATCAATAACAACTATGGAAACAAGAGCTTCAGTCGCTGCAGAAAACATACCAAAGCAAGCTGCTAAGAATGCAATTGGAACGTATGTTTTACACAAGGGGATTACAGCAACACCTATGCCACATAAAAAAATAGAAACACCATACAGAAGTGACGTACTAACATACTTTTTGTCTCCCAGGCAGCCATATAAAAGAATTCCTCCCATATGAACAATACCAATAAGCGAGATCAAGAAAGCTGCGCTCGACTCTTGTATGCCGACACTCTGCGACTTCCCGACAAGAAATACATATGGCACATCATACCAAAAATACATAACAAAAATTGACACTGAGAATAACAACAACGGCACGTTTTTGAATAACCCAAGTAAAGGGTGTATACAACCGCAACGTTGAGACTGCTTTTCAATCTGACGGGAGACTAACGAATTTAAGCTTCTTGAAAGTCTTGTCGCGGAATTCTTACAGTTTTCATGAAGAATATTCTTTTCCAAAAGTGTTTCATCACTGTCAGTATCCTTGCGTTTATCATCGATGGCGTGTATACTTTCCGGTATTTGGTCAGACAATTCTTTATCACTGCACTCTGTAATTGACTCTAGTGGTCGATAGAGAGCACCACATACTATAATATTTGCAACAATGCCACTGAGAATTAGTAAACTTCCTCTCCAGCCAAACTTTGAAATCAGTGTGTACGTCAACGGTGCAAATATTACGGTTCCTAAACCAGATCCTGATTCGGCTATTCCTATTGCCAGAGCTCGGCGTTTGTTGAAGTAATTGGCGACAATGACAACTGAGTTGAAATACGGAAGTGACATTCCAATTCCGGAAAGAAGGCCATAGCTAAATGTTAACATTAACACTGAACTTGAAAATGTACCGAGGAAAAATCCAATGAAAGCTATTAATCCACCAAACATTGTTGAGTTTCTATATCCAAATTTTCTTGATATTACAGAAGCTAGTGGGCCACATAACAATGGCATAGAGAAGAACAGAGATCCTATCCACGCTGTGTTACTTTTTGTTTCTCTAAAGTCCTTAAGGAAATGCTCGTACAAAATTCCGAAAGAGTAGCTGCATCCATCGTATATTATATTAAATATCAACGAAGCTGCAACAATGACCCACCCCCAACCTCCGTCGGGGACGAAGATGTGTTCCGTCATTTTTTAAATTTATTTAGTTTACACAGCTTAAGCATTTATGTACAGCTTTATTTCATAACCCACAGCCATGTTTGTTTAAACTCGTATGCTAATCTACAACACATGCTTATCAATAGCATGTGTACAATTGGATCAATATAGCCTAATAAGGCAAAGCGTGCTATGCGTGAATTAACACGTCCTGTTTCACGCATTCCCGATATCAGTCAACGTTTGAATAATCACTTGAGAACAGGATATATTGGTGAAATGGGTTACAATTTACAAACTATACTTCATTAATAATTTGTCATGGAAATATTTATCCTAAACCATTTAGATTATTTAACGTCATGTGCGGTTCATAAACATGTTTAGGTCAGTTTTTTGGTCCGAAGTTAACCTTTGAGTTGTGACCTTTTGGACAAGTTATAGTGGCGGTTCAAGCGGGGGGCATAAGGGCCCGTGTCCCCCCTCCCTCCAGTTGGCCTGCAAATGAACTTTATTTTAAACTTAAAGTGACAGTCTTATTCAAAATCAAAACGTACACATGTTTAACAAACATAAATGTTGAGTTACCTTTTTCAGAGTAACTTACTTTATAGCAAATATCTACCTATTAATCTGCTTAACGCAGTAGAAACATAGTCAGCACATATAGAGCAGAAGGTAACGCGCAGCGATGTGGTGCGAAAGGTTGCGTGTTCGTATCCGTAGAGGTTAATATTTCTATTGTTTTTTATTTTTGCATTATTTTTAATTTTCATAATGTTGCATTTTTGTCAACAAAGCTGGGTTCGTGTTAGTTTGCTACTTATTTTACCATGTTCATCCAGTTTTATAACAATGTATTTCATAGAATTTTAAAACAATTTGTATAACAATGTAGTTCATAGAATTTTAAAACAATATTTTTATAATACATTAACAAATGATTTTAGTTTTTAAATAATGTGAGCTTTGATCGCGATAAGTTAGTACTTATGATTGGATGTGTGTGATAAAAACTAACTCTATCTTTGCACGATTTTAACATGCATTTTTTGTGAAATGTCTACATGTATGTATTGAACATAGGAAATAACAAGAAGGAGAAATTGAGTTTCGAACTCACAAACGTTGTTACCTATCATTAGAACTCCAGCATGCTACTGATACTGCTATGACAACCTGTACATAAGAGGTGTTACTTTAATTACCATCATGAGCTATGATTGAAATAATTACCCAATACATGATTTTACCAAACTTTCTTTAAATACTCAAGTATATACATTCACGGCTCAATGTGTGAAATCGGTTCATAGTTTAATCATATAATACACTTATTGTTTTGCAAATGTATAGACATACGAATTCATAATTATACATACACATACATATTCAGTCAAGACTCGTTATATCGCAGTCGTATGGATCTCTGTAAATACTTCGAGATAACGAACATTAGAAATAATCGAAATACAAAAGTGTTTAATCTAAATCGAAAAAAAGTCAAAACGTTCCCGACAAAACCAGAACATCGAGATAACAGAGTTCTGCATAGCGAGTTTCGACTGTTAATCACTCAAAATGAACCGGTTTGGGTTTTAAGTTATGAAGTTTAAGACTGTTTTCATCCTTTGTTTTTTTCTATTCCAAAAAAAGTTGTACTGAAACGATGAAATATGTGAGTACTTTAAATAAATAACGGGCGTACTTTGCGTTGTTTTGGTTAAGTAATAGTCAGATGACATGAAGTAAAATCTTATTCTCTAGCTAACTTAGAATACAACCTCATCGGCTGACACATTTTCCACGCAAAACCTAACGCATGGAGTGTGTATCGGTTGAGCGGCAGAATGCGGGTTTTCTATCACTCGCGATTTCAAGCTATATGAATATACACCACATACATTACATTGACATTTGGTTTCTGTATTTCTTCATTTGAGCAACAAGAGCATTTTTATTTGCTTGGTAGGCAGGATAGACTAGTGATAAAACGATGATCGAAAGTCGATTATTTGTGTCCGAGGTCGGCGATAATCGATTTCTTTATTCCATAATCGATTATCGCTAATGTACGGCAAAGGGAAGTAACCGTGTTGTTTATGTTCTGATTTTCTTTAAAACGGGAAATGGTACAAACTTATACGGGGTTATACGGCAATTTATTCTCAATTATTTTAGAATTTAGTTATCTCCTAAAAACATTTTACTAAATTATCAATTGTAACCTGGAATGTATAACAAAACAGCATATAAAACATAACTGATTGTAATATGTTCATTCATTTAAAGACATGTACGTACAAACCAATATAGTTTTGGATATATTTGTAATATATTCACTTGTTCCGTTTCGATTATATAATCGATGATTGATCGAAATGGCTCGTCCGATTATTTTCGATGATCGATTATGACATTGGTCCGATTTTCAATCCCTAGGATAGACCATACATTTTGGAATATAACCAGAACAATAGAACATATCCACTATGCCAAAAGTTATTTATTTTACTTAGTTGAAAATGCTCCCTACCTTAACCAGTCGGAGTAGTTTGTTATTGGTCTCAGCTTACATCTTCTTGCGCGATACACCCTAAATCCCCTTCGCACCCATTAACCCGCCATTACATGTTAAAATGTCATTTTCAAAATACATATTAGTTATTTAAATGGAAATAATGTAGAAGTTGTATTTCTTAACTTTATTAGAGCCTTTGCATAACAATCATTTATTCTATATCATTGCCTTTATAATAAACAACAACATTTTTGTACTGAATATGAATTTTAGAAAATATAGGTATAGACTTAACTAAATATATGAACCGAACAGTACCCGTGCGTGTGTAATAAAACTGGCTTATCCGTTTATCATGTCCTTAAAATTCTAGGGACATGCGCTAATCTTTGACACGCGTTGTATAATGCATTGACACCTTTCATGGTGTGAAATTATTGTGTATTGTAATAAACCTGTTATGAAGAGTTCCTTGAGAAAATATACTACAGCATACAGACGACCAAAGATACTCAGTTATTACTTTTACATTTTAGGTGAAAACATAAAATTACCCAAGAACAATATTCAAATACAACTAACACAAATTTATAGTAACACATCTCAGCTAATGAAGTTCCGCGAGTTCAACAACAACCAAAATGTACATCACTGTGGTGTCTTTGCAACAGCTGTTGAATTTTGTTTTAAAAATGGCTATGTAAATAGAAATGTCAAGTTCGTTGTAAGTGAAATGAGCCTTCAGCCGTCTAGAAAATAAAAAAAAAATATCAGTCTCCTAAAATAATGAAAAGTCGCGATCGGCAGCGTTTTCTGGTATCCCTAAGACTTTAAAAATAAAAACATCCTGTTCATTTGAAATGCCAGAATTCGTCCGAAGGTTAGTATAGTTACTTGCGATAATAGACAATGCAGAAAAAGACTCCACATGAAATGCGTCGGCATAAAAATTAAAAATAGACGATCAGTCAGATGGCAGAAATACATTAGACAACTGGTCGTGGCAGTGCATCTCCTGCAACAAAATCAAAAGTTAATGATGCACAATTACTCCAAATTGATTTATACTACAATTCATGTTGTTGCTTTTTTTACTTACCAAACATGATAAATACATATCTCATAATGGACATCGTGTTGAATTTGAAAGAAAAGTGAAAAAAAAACAAGATATTTCTACCTCATGTTATGATAGTTGATCACTGTAAATATTTTAGCATTCACCAGTCATTTAATATTTTTGCGAATTCAGCTATTAAATACACGGTTACAATCTTGTTATCAGTAATTTATATTTTGCATAAATGCATTATTTAGTAAAAAAATAAGGGTTTATTACTCAAAATTTATGTTTGTTATAAATGTGTTTGTATCGATTACAAATACGAGTGTCACTTCAACAAAAAATGTTAGAATTCCTGAAGTACTGAGTTAACTTGCAAAATTGATTTACATGTATTCATGCATTGTTTCTATTTGTATTACTATTATCATTAGTATACGTATAACTGAATTTGATATCGAAAAATCATAACCAAAAAACAATGTGTTTGTTATTCGTGACATTAATTTTTAGTACATGCGTATATTTTATGTTTTTTTATCTTTGCCTTAGTTCATTATTTGTTGTATTGATATAAAATATGAAATAATTATCATCAAATATCTAATGTTTTAATCAACTGTAATCTTTTGTAATCCTATTACCCCCGCGGTCATTCACACCTTCACGATCACGCCTGATAACTACTATAAAATTTTGAAAACAGAGACCGGATGAGACCGGGACCGGGAAATAGTTTCGGAAACAACAATGGCCGAGGAGCTCCGAATGGTTAATTCACTATTATCACATGACTTACAAAATGGCAGCCCCTAGGTTCTGTGACGTAAAAATTAAATACAGTATGGATTTTGATAAACGACAGTGTGGATTTAGGCAGGTGCGTGTTTACACAATTACGTCATTGATATCTGTGTAAAACACATGAGTACACCACAGCGAACAAAACTGCTGGTTTGTAAAACCTTGGAAGAGGCTTTAAGGAAAATCCAGGAGCTGGAAATGCAAGATAATTTGTGCCTGACTCTAGTACGAAGAATTTTGGGAAGACGGTATTAAATATTTCCATAATTTTATGCATTATTTAACTATTGATGCTTGCAAATCATTTTTTTCAGCAAAGCACACAGTGATTTGGTGGGAATGAGCTGAATTTTGACCTTTACAAAATTTAATGACATTTAACCTAAACTAACCTAAACAAGTTAAACAAATGACAATTGGCTTTATAATGGTAGTCCTAGTTGGGCCTCATGTTCTACAGCACTGTAGTTTATCAAATGACCATATATCTTTATACTGGTAGTCATAGCTGGGGGACACCTTCTAAAGCACTGTAGTTTATCAAATCACCATATATCTTTACACAGGTGGTAATAGCTTTGGGACACGTTCTAAAGCACTGTAGTTTATCAAATGACCATATATCTTTTAACAGGTAGTCATAGCTCGGGGACACGTTCTAAATCACTGTAGTTTATCAAATGACCATATATCTTTATACAGGTAGTCATAGCTCGGGGACACGTTCTAAAGCACTGTAGTTTATCAAATGACCATATATCTTTATACTGGTAGTAATAGTATTGGGACACATTCTAAAGCACTGTAGTTTATCAAATGACCATATATCTTTATATAGGAAGTCATAGCTCGAGGACACGTTCTAAAGCACTGTAGTTTATCAAATGATCATATATCGTTATACTGGTAGTAATAGCTTTGGGACACGTTCTAAAGCACTGTAGTTTATCAAATGACCATATATCTTTATACTGGTGATCATAGGTGGGGGACACATTCTAAAGCACTGTAGATTATCAAATGACCATATATCTTTATACTGGTAGTAATAGCTTTGGGATACGTTCTAAAGCACTGTAGTTTATCAAATGACCATATATCTTTATACTGGTAGTCATAGCTGGGGGACACGTTCTAAAGCACTGTAGTTTATCAAATGACCATATATCTTTATACAGGTATTCATAGCTGTGGGACACGTTCTAAAGCACTGTAGTTTATCAAATGACCATATATCTTTATACTAGTAGTCATAGCTGGGGGACACGTTCTAAAGCACTGTAGTTTATCAAATGACCATATATCTTTATACAGGTAGTAATAGCTTTGGGACACGTTCTAAAGCACTGTAGTTTATCAAATGACCATATATCTTTCAACAGGTAGTCATAGCTCGGGACACGTTCTAAAGCACTGTAGATTATCAAATGACCATATATCTTTATACTGGTAGTAATAGCTTTGGGATACGTTCTAAAGCACTGTAGTTTATCAAATGACCATATATCTTTATACTGGTAGTCATAGCTGGGGGACACGTTCTAAAGCACTGTAGTTTATCAAATGACCATATATCTTTATACAGGTATTCATAGCTGTGGGACACGTTCTAAAGCACTGTAGTTTATCAAATGACCATATATCTTTATACTAGTAGTCATAGCTGGGGGACACGTTCTAAAGCACTGTAGTTTATCAAATGACCATATATCTTTATACAGGTAGTAATAGCTTTGGGACACGTTCTAAAGCACTGTAGTTTATCAAATGACCATATATCTTTCAACAGGTAGTCATAGCTGGGGGACACGTTCTAAAGCACTGTAGTTTATAAAATGACCATATATCTTTATACAGGTAGTCATAGCTCGGGACACGTTCTAAAGCACTGTAGTTTATCAAATGACCATATATCTTTATACTGGTAGTAATAGCATTTGGACACGTTCTAAAGCACTGTAGTTTATCAAATGACCATATATCTTTATACTGGTGATCATAGGTCGGGGACTAATTCTAAAGCACTGTAGATTATCAAATGACCATATATCTTTATACTGGTAGTAATAGTTTTGGGACACGTTCTAAAGCACTGTAGTTTATTAAATGACCATATATCTTTATACTGGTAGTCATAGCTGGGGGACACGTTCTAAAGCACTGTAGTTTATCAAATGACCATATATCTTTATACAGGTAGTCATAGCTGGGGGACACGTTCTAAAGCACTGTAGTTTATCAAATGACAATATATCTTTATACTGGTAGTCATAGCTCGGGAACACGTTCTAAAGCACTGTAGTTTATCAAATGACCATATATCTTTATACTGGTAGTAAAAGCTTTGGGACACGTTCTAAAGCACTGTAGTTTATCAAATCACCATATATCTTTATATAGGTAGTCATAGCTCGAGGACACGTTCTAAAGCACTGTAGTTTATCAAATGACCATATATCTCTATACTGGTGGTCATAGCTGGGGGACATGTTCTAAAGCACTGTAGTTTATCAAATGACCATATATCTCTATACAGGTGATCATAGCTGGGGGACACATTCTAAAGCACTGTAGTTTATCAAATGATCATATATCGTTATACTGGTAGTAATAGCTTTGGGACACGTTCTAAAGCACTGTAGTTTATCAAATGACAATATATCTTTATACTGGTGATCATAGGTGGGGGACACATTCTGAAGCACTGTAGATTATCAAATGACCATATATCTTTATACTGGTAGTAATAGCTTTGGGACACGTTCTAAAGCACTGTAGTTTATCAAATGACCATATATCTTTATACTGGTAGTCATAGCTGGGGACACGTTCTAAAGCACTGTAGTTTATCAAATGACCATATATCTTTATACAGGTAGTCATAGCTGGGGGACATGTTCTAAAGCACTGTAGTTTATCAAATGACCATATATCTTTATACTGGTAGTCATAGCTCGGGAACACGTTCTAAAGCACTGTAGTTTATCAAATGACCATATATCTTTATACTGGTAGTAAAAGTTTTGGGACACGTTCTAAAGCACTGTAGTTTATCAAATCACCATATATCTTTATACGGGTAGACATAGCTGGAGGACACGTTCTAAAGCACTGTAGTTTATCAAATGACCATATATCTTTATACGGGTAGTCATAGCTGGAGGACACGTTCTAAAGCACTGTAGTTTATCAAATGACCATATATCTTTATACGGGTAGTACATAGCTGGAGGACACCGTTCTAAAAGCACTGTAGTTTATCAAATCACCATATATCTTTATACGGGTAGTCATAGCTGGGGGACACGTTCTAAAGCACTGTAGTTTATCAAGTGACCATATATCTTTATACTGGTAGTCATAGCTTGGGACACGTTCTAAAGCACTGAAGTTTATCAAATGACCATATATCTTTATACAGGTAGTCATAGCTGGGGGACACGTTCTAAAGCACTGTAGTTTATCAAATCACCATATATCTTTATACTGGTAGTCATAGCTGGGGGACACGTTCTAAAGCACTGTAGTTTATCAAATGACCATATATCGTTATACTGGTAGTCATAGCTGGGGGACACGTTCTAAAGCACTGTAGTTTATCAAATGACCATATATCTTCTATACTGGTAGGTCATAGCTGGGGGACATGTTCTAAAGCACTGTAGTTTATCAAATGACCATATATCTTTATACTGGTAGTCATAGCTTGGGGACACGTTCGTAAAGCACTGTAGTTTATCAAATGACTATATATCTTTATACAGGTAGTCATAGCTGGGGGACACGTTCTAAAGCACTGTAGTTTATCAAATGACCATATATCTCTATACTGGTAGTCATAGCTGGGGGACACGTTCTAAAGCACTGTAGTTTATCAAATGACCATATATCTTTATACTGGTAGTCATAGCTTTGGGACACGTTCTAAAGCACTGTAGTTTATCAAATGACCATATATCTTTATACAGGTAGTCATAGCTGGGGGACACGTTCTAAAGCACTGTAGTTTATCAAATGACCATATATCTCTATGCTGGTGGTCATAGGTGGGGGACACGTTCTAAAGCACTGTAGTTTATCAAATGGCCATATATCTTTATACTGGTAGTCATAGCTTTGGGACACGTTCTAAAGCACTGTAGTTTATCAAATGACCATATATCTTTATACAGGTAGTCATAGCTGGGGGACACGTTCTAAAGCACTGTAGTTTATCAAATGACCATATATATCTTTATACTGGTAGTCATAGCTGGGGTACACGTTCTAAAGCACTGTAGTTTATCAAATGACCATATATCTTTATACAGGTAGTCATAGCTGGGGGACACGTTCTAAAGCACTGTAGTTTATCAAATGACCATATATCTCTATACTAGTTATCATATAGCTTTGGGACACGTTCTAAAGCACTGTAGTTTAACAGATGACTGTATATACTCCGGTACATATCTATACCTAACACTGGTTTATATGGCAGGAAGTATATTGTCTTCAGCTGTGTTCTTATTCCACTGACCATACACATTTATATTAGAGATTTTGACTGGACTTTACCTTAAAAGCTCTGTTTTTTTATTAAATTCTCTTACCATATAACTCTATAAAGGTGACTTTCTCATGCACTGTAGGTCAATTGACAGATGTTCATTTTTTTTAGATTTGGCCTAAAAAGACCTGTAGCAGTTAACAAGCTATTAGATGCACAATAGCACAAAATGACCACCACCACTATCACCCTAAAGTGTGTGCTTGGTGTCTGTCTACACGTGCTTGCTTCTGGAATGTTGAAGAACAAACTGTGTTGAAACGCCAACTGGTAAGACTGTGCTTTGTGTTTGTAATTTTGTATGATAAGACATTTATTGTTTCCGCCAGGCCTAAAGGAAATGTCCTATGAACAAGTACAGGTCTATACACAAGTACAGGATTGAAATATAAACAACGATTTAAAGAGTATTGAGTTGATGAGTGAGAACAAAAATGATATACCCATGTACATTTACATGTTCAATAAATAGTGCATCTCATACTCTGAATAATAATTCATTTTGCTATTAGGAGTTGGTCATGGACCTTTGCCGCCCTTCATCCAGAGCCTTCCACAGAGATGGCAGATATATCGCTGCCTGGACCAACAGTTGACCATGCCGTTGAGTCCATGATATCAGTAGCAGCCATGAAAACATCTACAGAATTACATCTGCGGCCGTGGCTATTAATGGATACATTCTGCACCACTTCCATGTGTAAGAATAGAACTTTCCAAGTCCTCAGCATAAGCATTTCTGTATTTAAAACGAAAAATAATTAAAAAAAAATAAATATAGTTTTAAATAATTATATACAGGCAAAGTAAATTATATAATTTGTTTCATGAATGTGTTGTTTTTTTAATTGCTGTTAAAGCAACAGTGTGCACCAGATGATCAAATTGCAAGTTTATTAAGTTTAGCAGTTATTTCATATTTTTCCATTCAAAAAGATTACTGGGTATGTCTACCTAGTAGAATTAATTTCTTATGCGTGATTGGCTAGTCGATGTTATCACATGGTATAACCAAGTTAGGTGTATAGCTTTAATATACCACTTGATTGAAGTAAGCCTACGTAGCACAGTTGATACAACACTGGACTTCAATTTCGGTGACACATTTTTTTTTACATGTTTGTACTTTTTTTACAATTATGACATAAAAGCGTAACACATTCTATTAAATAATTGTCCTGAGATATGTTACAGAAAAAAAACTTTTTTAGTTCCAATCTGGTGTACAGTCCCTTTAAGGCCTTATACCGTACTTGTAGACTTATTGTTTATGATAGTCTGTTTAATCATTTTATTGTATATGGGCAACATTTTATGTAACATCACTTTATGTAAAAAGTAAGCCTTACGTAGCACAGTTGATACAACACTGGACTTCAATTTTGGTGACACATTTTTTTTTACATGTTTGTACTTTTTTTACAATTATGACATAAAAGCGTAACACATTCTGTTAAATAATTGTCCTGAGATATGTTACAGAAAAAAAACTTTTTTAGTGCCAGTCTGGTGTACAGTCCCTTTAAGGCCTTATACCGTACTTGTAGACTTATTGTTTATGATAGTCTGTTTAATCATTTTATTGTATATGGGCAACATTTTATGTAACATCACTTTATGTAATTTTTTTATAAAAAGTCACTGTGAATATAAACAGTTTTCAAATATGTACATTAAAATTGCAGGCTGTCAGTTTGAAACGTCTCTACTCTGACAGAAGGAAGGGAATGAATACCCAGGATTGTTCCTCAGGAAAATCTCTTCAACAGGCTGTTGTCAGTTTGCATGCTCTTTGGATGGAATTACCCTACCTTGGCTTGCAGAGAATCTGTGATATAAAAGACCTCTTTTGTGCTGCATTGTGTCATTGATTTATTGTATTTTATATGTATTATGCCACTATTGTAAAAACAAATGGGCATATGTTTTAGCGTATGTTTTCAAACAGACACACTTATATTTCAAACAGACACATTTATATTTTTGAATAATTTGAAAATACATTTTGTAGGTTGACTTCAATCCATGAAAACATTAATGGTAGGTTATATTTGACCAGAACATGACAAGTATTGTTTTCGGAGTTTTTTGGTCGAAGGTGAAGGTAATGGCTAACAGTGGTTATTCTGCACAATGAACCTTGAATTCTTTGACCTAGGACCATTAATATTTAGTGATTGATATATCAGTCCAACTCATATGTGAAAGGGACATGATGAAATTGAGCAAGAGCTTATTAGCATTGCAAATTATTATTTGTTCATTTTTAGCTCGACTATTCGAAGAATAGGTGGGCTATACTATCATTAACAATTCTGCGTTAAAGTTTTCATTTTATGTAATAAAATCAAGAGTTTTTATCCAATGGTAATCAAACTTGGTCAGACTATTTGTCGGCATGTTATCTTGAAGATGTATGAATATGGGTCATCCCTGGTCAAATTCTAGGTCACTAGGTCACATCTTAGAGAAAATATTTCCATGTCATAAATTCAACATTTTTTTCATATCTTTATGAAACTTGGTCAGAATATTTGTCTGCATACTATCTTGAAAGTTTTTTAATATGGGTCATCCCGGGTCAAATTCTAGGTCACTAGGTCAAATCTTAGGAAAATCATTCCACATCATAAATTGAACAATTTTTGTCAAATCTTTATGAAACTTGGTCAGAATATTTGTCTGCATAATATCTTAAAAGTTCTATAATATGGGTCATCCCCGGTCAAAACCTAGGTCACAAGGTCAAATTTTAGAAGAAAGAATCCCACAGTCATAAAAATTCATTAATTTTAGTCAAATCTTTTTTAAACTTGGTCAGAATATTTGTCTACATGTTGTCTTAATCATTTGTGAATATAGGTCACCTCAGATCAAAAACTAGGTCACTAGGTCAAATCTTAGGAAATACTTTCCTGATGTCATAAAATCCATGCTTACCAAAGCTATCCATATCAGTTAATAACTAAATTCAATTGTTATTTTATAAACACACATCCCAATCATGAATTTCAGATCTAACCATATTTTTCAAAAATTTAAATTTTAATTAACTTTAAAAATATTTGTGTACATGAAATCTTAGATGATAAAGTGTGTCATCTAGGGTCAAAAACTAGGTCTCTGGGACAGATCTTTTGGAAAAGCTGATGTATTTATAAAATGTTCGTTTTTCCTCACACAAATGGAATAGTTTCTGTTGATCAGGTTATTTGTATGAATGATATCTCCGATAAATATAAATATGGGTCTTTTTGGTTAAAAATACTAGGTCATTAGCTCAAATCCTAGGTTTGCAAAATTGCATTGTCAAATAAAAAATCAAGCTTTATGCGGCGTTGCCGCGTTGGCGTCTTGTTATTTTTTTATTTTGACAGGCACATTTTTATAATCTTAACCAAATCAAACCTTGTTTTGTCACATTGTGATTCGTATTCACTTTTTTTATTTGATTGTTTTATTGCTTTTTACAGGCACATCACACTATTATTGTATTTACGTCCAATTCCAAGAGGCGTAGTAGAGCGCACTGTTTTACGACAGCTCTTGTTAACCTGTAAAGTGAAACCTGGTTATAAAAATGACATGACTGTGTCATTGTGTTGGCAGGCCAGGAGGAGGGCAGCATCAAATACATCTACAAACTTAGTATACAAAGTATTATAGAATTGCTTTCGGGGCCCATAGGATCAAGGTCACTAAAACAAAAAAATATTGAAACTTAATCGCACAACAAAGGCTTAATTAATTAGGTTTGTCTGTCAATCATTGAAAACTTGTTGGTTTTTTTGCATTGCAGCATTTCATGCTTAATTTTTATTTTGTCTCTTTATTGCATATTACCTTTATCATGATTGTATTCATTTCTAAGACAAAGCAGCATATAGTTGAGGGCACTGCCCCATGACAGCTCTTGTATATCCTAAAAAGAATACAATAGTGATATACCCTGATATAGGTAGTTTTGGTACATTATCACGGTTTTAATTTTAGCTTTACTGGCCAAAGATCAGAATATCTGATGTGATGGTAATGTGTACGTAGTATGTGCTTCCTAGCGCCTGTAAACAATTGCTTGTGAACACCATACAGTCTTTAGTTATGATTGTATCTCAATAAAACAGTATTTAGATATCCAATAGAGCTCGGTTCCTTTCGAAAACCAGTCAGATCTGCCCATGCATGCCTAGATTATAGGCCTTGAACGTCTGTGCGACTGTAAACAATTGCTTGTGAACATGGTACAGTCTTCAGTTTTAATTGTATATAGATGAAACTTGTACAGTATTAAGATATCAATTAGAGCTTGGTTCCTTTCGAAAACCAGATCTGCCCATGCATACCTAGATTATGGGCCTCAAAAGTAAAAAAAAATGCTAATTTTTAGCCAAGTCTACATGAGCGAAGTCTATTTTTAGACAAGTTTACATGTAAAGTCACAAATTCATGTGAAAAATTGTTCAAATTAGGCCCCTGGGGTCATTATTGGCCACGCCACTGGGTTCACCGGTTTGGTATACTAAATTGGGAAATGTTTGAAAATCTTTATGTCTGAAACAACTATGCAGACCCTTGTTATTTTGAATAAGGATTATTTTATTGGTCTGCTACCATGGTTGTTCAAATTATGCCCCTAGGGTCAAAACTGGCACTGCCCCCAGGGGTCACAAGTTTTTTAAGAAATATTTTCAAAATCTTCTTGTTTCAAACCACAAGGCTCATATCTTTGATATTTGTTGTGGAGCATTATATGTAGACCGTCTAGCAAAACAGTTGAAATTATGTGCCCTGGGCCGGGGCCACCATCCATTTTGTCCTTTTAAAGTTACAAAAATGAAAATTTGACCAATAGTACAGTTTTGTAGCAAATTTTATTCTCCTCAGATGACCTTTACTTGGCACATATTAGAATACTAGTAGTTCATGCAACTAATCTGCTTACAACACTTTCTGTTCTCAGATGTTAAATGTGCAACGTTTTAAGCTAACTCAAACACAAAACGTGAACAATATGTTTGTTGGCTATTACTCATACATACATGCTCTGGATCAAAAATAACCACATGAGCCATGCCACTAGAGCATAGGCACTCATGGGCCTCTTGTTTTTTTTAGAAAAAAAGCACACTGACCAACCCTATTTATTTTAGAAGTTAGCTGAAACTAAGAACTTTTTTTACCTTACTTTTATATTAGATTGTGTATTGCTAAGATTTTTGCTTAAAGCTCCATTTAAGGTAACTGTTCATCTCAAATGTAACAGCTTTTGCCTTCAAACTTTTAAAATTTCATTGAACCAGTGGGTTCATCATGATGCACATCTGTAAATGTTTCTCCCTAATATGGGCTTTTATGTATGCAAACAGAACATTGAACAATTGGCTTTCTGTGTAAAGTAAACCCTGTCCAGAACATTTGTCAAATTGCTGTGTCAGCACTTGTTTGAATGGATTTATTTTATTTTCATATTATGATTTCAAATAAAATATTTAAAAATGTTGATTTCTTGTATGAAGTGATTACTATAATCCTTATAAGGTCAACAGGAAGCTTGAAAAAGTATCTGTTACATGTATTAAGGCATGATTAAAATCATTTTTCCATTTTGCAAAAAGCAGATGGTTAATTTATACCACCTTCAGGTAGTCATGATGAACTCTTCAAAGATATCCCAGGTAAAGGTAGTCACGATAAACTCTTTCAAGTTATCCCAGGTATGCATGGTCACCTCTTAAAAGATATCCCAGGTATTCATGATCACCTCTTCAAAGATATCCCAGTTATTCATGATCACCTCTTCAAAGATATCCCAGTTATTCATGATCACCTCTTCAAAGATATCTATCCCAGGTAGTCATTATCACCTCTTCAAAGATATCTATCCCAGATAGTCATGATCACCTCTTCACAAAGATATCCCAGGCAGTCATGATCAACTCTTCAAAGATATCTCAGGTATTCATGATCACCTCTTTAAAGATATCCTAGGTAGTCATGATCAACTCTTTAAAAATATCCCAGATATTCATGATCATCACCTCTTCAAAAATATCTCAGGTATTCATGATCACCTCTTCAAAGATATCCTAGGTAGTCATGATCAACTCTTTAAAAATATCCCAGATATTCATGATCACCTCTTCAAAGATATCCCAGGTAGTCATGATCACCTCTTCAAAGATATCCCAGGTAGTCATGATCAACTATTAAAAGATATCCCAGATATTCATGATCACCTCTAAAAGATATCCCAGGTAGTCATGATCCCCTCTTCACAGATATCCCAGGTAGTCATGATCAACTCTTAAAAAATATCCCAGATATTCATGATCCCCTCTTCAAAGATATCCCAGGTAGTACGGTAATGATCAACTCTTAAAAGATAACCCAGGTAGTCATGATCAACTCTTTAAAGATTTCCCTTTGTAACCATGCAGTTGTTGCAAGCATACTTTAAAGCCCTGGTGAAGGGGAGATCAATGCAAACTGAACATGGATGGTTTGTGTGGAAATGAGCCCACTTTTTTGGTAGAAAGTTCTATGTGATTAGTTAAACAACAGGTCAAATTGCAGATGATGTTAGCAAAATGATGCATGAAGTTAAATGACAGGCCATAGCTGTCAGACTTGAAAGGAAATTCACTTGGTGGTTTAAGCGTGAACAAAAGCCAAGATCAATCAATGCTTCAGACCCTTGATCTATGTATTCCAGGGTGATTTGCAAACGAAAGTGTATAATAGTTACTGTGTACTTTCAGGAGAATTAATTTGTGGCACAGTTCACATAAGTTCCGCTTATGTTGATTTTTCCATGCAGATAAGTAACCATACTTGTATGAAAAATTATTTCTCAATTTCACCAAGCATAGAAAACTACCAACAATGGAAGTGTTTTTTGTCACAGACTCAATCATGTCATCTAAAATCCACACAATTCTTTCATATTTTTTCAATCTTCTCTTCAACTTTGGCCCATTTCAGATGAACTTTTTTCAAAGCACAGTAAAAAAGACCTTTATCATATAGTTTCTTGTAATTCCTCAGGTGAATCCAAATCCGTTTAACTAGTAGTTGCTTCACATAATCCAACCTATTTTTGTATATCTTCTTAATCCAATGTTCTTGTAACTCCTCAGGTGAATCCAATTGTTGAGCTAGTAGTTTTCTTCACATAAACCTATTCTTGTAGATCACTTTCTTAATCCAATGTGACCTTTTTTCTCTAATTCCATGTCTTCATTAAACCAAAAGTTACCTATTTCTTAACACATCCAGTGAAGACTTTCTTTTAAGTCTTTACTGATTCTAACCACATTTCTTACACTTGTATAGATCCTGAGTTTTATCTGTAGACTTCAAATCAAACAACTTTTTTTTCATAGTTTTCCAAACATAACATGACCTCTTTGCTCCTCAAGTGTATCCAGGTGAACATCCAATTTCAAGTCATGATTCCAGGTGATCAGTTGACAAACTGCATTGCTTAAGATTTAGAACTTCACATCAGCTGTCACCGCCATAACTACTCATATGAAGCATTGAAGGCTGGGGCGTAGCCAGCATTATGCACTTACGCATGTGTGTAACATCAATTTGAAAAATGAAAAAATAAATATGGCAAAAAATGGCATCAAATTCAAGGGCTAAGCTAAATATTGATATCAGAATAAAGGGAAGATCAGCTATAGTAAGCATTTTTTCTCTGTGTTGGATAGCTTACTGAGCCTAAATCAATCACTTGGTTACTACAAGGTCGGCGGCCCGAACCTATAAATCCCTCCAAATACACATCAGTGCCCAACATGTTAGTTCTATATTTCATTTTTTTTCCTTGGGGAGCCCCCCTACAGCTACAGGGATATTCCTCCTTCAACACCATCCCCCTTTCGTGCGTAACATTCAGTAAAGCCTGACTACGCATCTGGAAGGCATATACCAAGTAAACTGAATGCAGTACTTAAAAGTGACTCGCTTTTGTTTTTGGACCAAATATTAGTTTTCCCGGTAATGCATCTGAAAAAAACTATTTTTATCATTTTTTTATGTTATGAATAATGCAGAAAAAAATCCAGTGCATAAAAATTTATTTTGGTTTTTGTGGGGTTCAAACCCACGCCAGGAAAAACCAAGTGAACAGTAAAAAAAACAGCCGGCTAGTCAACACAGCCACCGGGACTTTAACAAAAATGGTGGATATGTTGGCCCCTTATGGAAACATTCATTATATCACATGATACATTGTCAATCAACCAATCAAACAACACATCAGCCGTAATTAATTTTGAATACACGTTTGAAATTGTGGTCTTCAATATTATTTTGCTAAAGGGTTCCAGCTTTTGCTATTTTTGTTTTAACACTCTTTTCCTTATGATTTAACACTTAACAAATTACGTGTCCCCGAGCTATTACTACCAGTATAAAGATATATGGTCATTTGATAAACTACAGTGCTTTAGAACGTGTCCCAAAGCTATTACTACCAGTATAAAGATATATGGCCATTTGATAAACTACAGTGCTTTAGAACGTGTTCCCCAGCTATGATCACCAGTATAGAGATATATGGTCATTTGATAAACTACAGTGCTTTAGAACGTGTCCCCGAGCTATTACTACCAGTATAAAGATATATGGTCATTTGATAAACTACAGTGCTTTAGAATGTGTCCCCCAGCTATGATCACCAGTATAAAGATATATGGTCATTTGATAAACTACAGTGCTTTAGAATGTGTCCCCGAGCTATGACTACCTGTATAAAGATATATGGTCATTTGATAAACTACAGTGCTTTAGAACGTGTCCCCCAGCTATGATCACCTGTATAAAGATATATGGTCATTTGATAAACTACAGTGCTTTAGAACGTGTCCCCCAGCTATGACCACCAGTATAAAGACATATGGTCATTTGATAAACTACAGTGCTTTAGAACGTGTCCCCCAGCTATGACCACCAGTATAAAGATATATGGTCAACTGTTAAACTACAGTGCTTTAGAACGTGTCCCCCAGCTATGACCACCAGCATAGAGATATATGGTCATTTGATAAACTACAGTGCTTTTGAACGTGTTCCAAAGCAATGATTGCTACAGTCATATGATTTACAGTCAAAATACTTCAAAACGTAATGGATGTCTTAAATTTCAGTGTCAAAGTTGGATGCTTTTCATGATGAACATTGTAGTGTGTGTGGGTAAGAACCAGCCGCCCGGTTAGCTCAGTTGGTTAGAGCGCCGTGCTAGTGTTCCGGCGGTCGTGGGTTCGAGCCCCACACCGGGCGCACTTTTCCTCCCAGGTTTACTTAACATAAATAAAGGATTGATAGGTATTAAAATTAAAGGCATGGACCTTTGTTTACACCTTCTAAAATACTAGGCACAATAATGCGATTATAGGGAACTTTCGCCTATTCAAAAACCGTTAAAGACTCAGAAGCAGCTGTTTATATGGAGTACTAAAATACTAAATTATACTGTATTAGCTAAATCTAAATCAAAGATCAAGTACAGTGTAGATCTTCCTTTATTTCTTAATTGTTTGATTTACCCAAATTATTTCATAAAATAATCATGGGAAAATGTGGCAACTACTTACATTATTATTTTATATAAACACAATCAAAATTGAGTTCATTTTGACAAGAGAAATTTATGATAAACATTGTCAACCTTAATACTTTGCTGCAAAGGCAAATTTTTCTATTTACACAAATATCTATGACGTAAATAGACCATCCAAGCACCTGCTGAAATCCGTACTGTCGTTTATCTGGCAATACTACAATCCGTACTGTACCTTAGGCTAACCGTTCTGTGATGGGTTCTGCTTATTTTTAATTTTGTGAAGAAAGGTTTTATGTACGAAAATGCATGTTCGAAAACTACTATTTTACTAGTTTACCTATACTGGTTGAGAAGCAGTTTCCGACAGTTTTAGAAGTTTTTATTGAATTATTCATATGTGTTAAAATCCCTACTAAATTGTTCACATTTAAGATAACTGCAGCTCAAGCTGCTATAATAGATATATTTTTCACATGAGTGACGTCACTTATAGTGTATCTTATAGGGACGCCAAGAGGGTACTTGCTCTGTTCTTCGTTTCCGACAATTCGAATACTTGGCGGAATTAAGGTGCCTATTGCGTGGTGTTTTTTTTATCCTTTTATTTAATGTACTAAATACAAGACTATAAAATTAGAAATATTATTTAATTTTTCCAGCTTTTACCAAAAATTTAAACCCTAAAATAGTCCGAGGTTAATGTGGGTGTGAAACTAGCTAGTCTAAAATAAATGACATGTTACAGAATTGCCATATCAAAAATCGTAAAAAAATCCATCAACGTACAATTATTTGGACTAGAAACTAGCATGACATCAGTGTTCACAAATATGTACATAATAATCATTGTTTGTCAATTCAGGAAAACCTTGTAGCTATTCATAGATATGCAAATTAGGTTCACATGCATGCAAAATTTGCTGCGTGTGATGATCTCCCATGTGCAAATTTGTGTACAAAATGAAAATTAAACACTAAACCTTAAATAATAATAAAAGTTACTTATGTGTCTCGGTAAAAACTTCAACTTTCTATTGCCTAGTAACCGTATAATTGAATTGCAGTACCTTCTTTATGAAGATCTAAAGAAAGTAATGAGAAAAAGTGATTTGTTTAAAACTGCTTTCCGTCTAAAACTGCTTCTCAACAAGTAGATGTCATATTATTTTTTTTTACTATTTTTGTACTTGGCAGGCTCGAGACGATACATGTAACAAATGTCAAAATGTTAAAATGTGTCCCTGAAAGCTCATTAGTGTGGCTATATCCAGCACAAAGTCCACAGGGCAGCTCATGTGCTTATGCCACATGCCTGTACATGCTGGGGTATCTTTCACAATTGAGATATTCCTGCATGTATTAAAATATAGCTGAATCAATCTATTATAGATTGATTAGATTGATCAGGCTATTTTTCAATGAAAAGAAAAGTTTGAAATTAAAGTAACTGAAAGTTGAAGTTATTTTATCATTATATGACTAATTAGACCCAAATCAGGTCCCCTCACAGCCCATATTATTTTCTATTAACCTAAATTCATATATATAAAGACTGTCTGCAATCATCCATTTTGTGCACACATGTGGCATACCTTAAAGATTCTTGCTATCCAAATCCCATAGCCAAAAATATCTTATATGAACCCATTAAGAGTGTCCATATATATGCATATGACAATAATATAGCAGCAGGCAGGGAGGAGAATTTTTAATGGTTAATCAAGGGCACCCCTGGAGGCATGTTCATGTACACCTCCACAAGGCTAATTGGCCTAAAACTGTTCCAGCCATAGGTCTCATCTGACTTAAGCATTTCAAAGGCAAACATGCAACTATCCGATATAATTATGCCCCAGTGAATTGTAACCACTGCCCCCAGGTCCGGGGGTATACTGGGGATAGCCTGGGAAATGGGCCGTGTTTTTACCTTCCAGGTGGCCCAGCAGTGCCGGGTGAATGTGATGGTTTTGTCTTTACGCCAAAAATAGCGGGGAATGGTCCTGACCTAGGGTCCCTAGGGTGTGGGGGCATTTGGCGGGGATTTTACCCTGGCTTGGCTGGACCGACTGTGGTTACAATTGACTGGTGCATTAGTCTTTATCATGTGGCTGTCTGCTTCTATTTTCAGAAAATGGCTATACTGCCATAACGTTTCTTCCACCAAGCTGGAGAATACCATTTAGTTATGTTGAATGATTGATTGAAACAATCACACCAATACAGTGGACTATAAAGAAATAGGGAACAAACAAAGATGGCATCAAGCTTAGATGAAAGTATAGACCTGAAGAAACAGTTTCACACCACACTGGCATTGGTCAGAACAATTTCTGCATTTTTAACAGAGATGGAAAATGTGTGCAAACCTCATGTTGACAGAATTTCAAACTTACTTGAGCAATACCAATGCTGTGCTGATGTTGACCCATTACTTCTGCCAAGAAAAGTGGACTTCATGGATATCAAAAAGAAACTACTGTTTAAAATCACCCAGGAAATAAACAAAGAAATTGATGCTGTTCTTGTCTTTGTGTGAGTTAATCAGTCATAGCTGGTAAATCAATTCTTTTATTCAAGTTGATGTTTGTCAATTTCCTTTCCTAATTTGTATATTAAACTTATTGATTCTTTTTCATATATGTACTCTTTTTAATTCTGACGGTCATATTTCAGTAGGTATATATGTATTAACTAATTTCATAGATATTACATGGATAGATATTGTTTCATATAGAATGATCATTAAACTATAATATTATATAAAAGCTGTAAAAAAAAAAGCTTTAATTATATTAACTGGTAAATGTAAAAATAAACTAGTGCTAAGCAGTTTACTAATTTGAAAATTCTTGACTTTTTATTATTATAGTTGTAATATTTACCAATTTAGCATATATATTAATATGTTCAATTGTTCATATGTTTTTGCAGGCGGAAACTGGGGCATTACTCAGACAGGCTTTGTCGCCACTTTGATCACTGTATGAGCCGTTACAGAAGTAGCTTCTCCACCATGGACACAGAAATTGTCACACAAGCCTCACCCAAACAGCCATCCATCACGGGTGAGACATTTTTGTATGTGTATTGTAAAACAGTGACCTTGCATGATTGAGGTAGAGTGCATAAAATGTATACTCAGGACCCGGTCAGATTTCTATGATTATAAAAAATTATAAGTCCCCTACTGGTTTAAACAGAGGGGACTATATGTTTATCCTCTGTACATCTGCCTGTCCAGAAAACTGGATGCTGCATTATCTTTAGTAATATGCAAACTATGTTATGATACTGGTTGTTTGGTTAGAGGGCAATAAGGAGATTATGCATGCCATTTTATTTCTATTGTCAGACGAAAGATGTGGCTGCTGTGGCATCGAATATAATGAAAAAATACCCTTGAACTACATCTAAGCATAACTAAAAAAATAAATGGAGAAAAAAAGCATGTTCATGTCACATGGTATGTAGATAGAAAGCAATAAGAAGATTATGTATGTCATTCAAAGAATATATTGTCAGACTAAGAATGTATTTGCTATGTCTGTATGACCATGTGGTATGTCCATGTAACATCTATGTTTCCAGACATTCTGGAGATGTTGGACGAGTGTTGTCGTGGTGTGCGGGAGAGGTTCCTGTGTAAGCAGCTCCTTCTGACTTCACTGGACTCTGCCCACCCCAGGGTGGGGGATTCCCTGGGGAGAGACTGGGGGGAAGGGGATAGGGCGGTATACAGTCATCTTACAGGTAACCCTTTGACAGAACTTAAATTTCATTAGTTCATAACATACACACATATCAATTATTGGTAGAATTCAAAGTATGTTGTATTTCTTCTTTTTTCAAATATGTTTCTGCCATTGAATAGTAAAATACTCATTAATGTTAATGAGTTGCATTTCTGCTTTTTGTTGAGCTACTTTTGTTCACTACATCTGTGATGGTGAAGCCTTTGATCTTTTAATATAGATTTTGTACACATCAAGAGCCTCATCGTCAGATACCCAAAAGATACACTTCTGTGCTATGCTTCGTTGTGTACTGTTGGCAATTTGGCTAATCATGAATTTTTAATGAGGCAGTTTGACTGGTATTGCAAGGACGCAATGCAGAAATATGCACAGATATTCATATATATGTTTTCCTGAAGAACAATGATTATGGCGCAAGTTCTGTCCGCCAGTTCACTTTGAAAGTTTAAAACAATCACTAAATCCACTCACCTATGGGGACAACTGACAATAAAGGGTTTTTGAAGAGTATGAAATGTAACGGAAGAAAAATCGTGGTTGCCGATGATGCTGGAGCCTTGGTAGGGTAGCACATCACATTGAAGCGACTCTGTTGCACAAAATATGTAAATTATTATGTTACAAAATCATTTGTTTTTCAGAGTGCCTTACGGTGTGTGGGGATGTTTTAGGATCATAATTTGAGACACTTTATGGATATTTCATCATGTTGGAAATACCGAAGGCTGGATTTTTTGTTTGTTTGAACAAGATGAGACCAGATACTACCACTCTGGGTAGTAACTTGAGCAAGACCCATAGTGCAGGTGATATGTGCTGCAGGTGATGTGCTGCAGGTGATGTGTGCTGCAGGTGATGTGCTGCAGCTGATGAGCTGCAGTTGGGGTGCTGCAGGTGATGTGTGCTGGAGGCGATGTGCTGCAGGTGGTTTGCTGCAGGTAGTGTGGTTTGAGTCAAGCTACTTGGACTAAAGTGTTTCTCTTTGGAGCGTATCTTAATTTTCTTGAATAGACAATAAAATGTGTGTTACATGGGCATATCTTGGTTAATTAAAAATCTTTCTATGTTTGCTTAAAACATTAAGACATTCAGATTGAAAGCTGTCTAGGCAGGCAATATTAACATTGTTGGCAAAGATGATTTCAAAGTTATAGAACCTATAAACAGGGCTTACAAATTTGAACTGGAAGTATGAACCATGGCATTTGAGGAGCATCCATCACTTCCAGCGATACTCTTGTTTTAATATTTGTCACCTTAAACATGTCAACTTCAAAAAGTTTGGAGTCAAACAATTCTTTTTGATACAATACTTATATATATATTTTGAATGTCGAAACCTTCACATTTGAAAGATTTACCCAAAATTATGAAAGCCTGGCATTGAAGGAAACAGAGATTACAAAAAAATATATGTGCGCAGACTTTGTAGTATTTTGTTATGATGTAAAATATGCAATAAAATATTTCTCCGATGTTTATTATATGTTCATGTAACATGTACTCCTTGAATAAATACAAAACAATGGCCAATTTTAAAGTGGAATGTTGAAAAAAAAGAACACTTGCATTCTGTTATATAAGTTTTATCTCATTGCATATATACAACGTTTATCACAGATGTTTGGCCATAATCAGTAATGTACCACAAATCTTACTGAACATTGCATTGTTTCTAGTTAAAGTTCGGAATTATTTTTTTTCTTGCACTCTCTATCGAAGGCTTTTAAGATGTATGGCATTATAAGTAGTGAGTTATTTCTTAATTCCGTTATATAAAGGGTACATATATGAAAAACAGAATGTGTGAATTATTTTTTCATTAGAAGTAGCTGTTATGTAATAGGATGCATCCGTCTATAGTTTATAAGGAACTCAGAACTCAAACTTCTACCCTAAGTTTTCAACAAGTGAATAAGAAACTTAACAACAGTGAGCATGTGATGTTAAGGTCAAATTAAAGATTGAAAAACAAATGATAAAAATACAAAATAACATAAAAAAGCACACAACCTACATAGCTACGGCTTGCAAAAACAAATATAAAAATCAACAGACAAATTCCAACAAATAGTCATTTTCTATGCAATCTGGAGCATAATTTCTATATAAAAAAAAGAATGGCAATAATACCACAGAGAGATACACATTCTCTTGTTCACATATTCACATACTTAAAGCAATTATTTTGTTCACATGTTGTGATTTCCTTTTTTTCATTGAGAAATTATTCAAATTTATTATCACCACATTATATCACATATATGATATAAATCTACTTTGTATACCCTATCATAAACTCACTGCCTCAACTATTTTGGTTTATAAAAAATCAGCCTTGGAAAAAAAGGTTGAAAAACAGAGAAACAGCCCAAAAATTGTAGTTCCAATTTAGTTCACAATAAATTGTCTTACTGCAGCTGATAATGACAACAAAGTCGAGTATAGTTGAGACAATATTTTACAACAATAATATATAACTCTAGATGGAAGACTGTGGTGATTATTATCATTTTTTGCTCTTTCTTATTTTTGTAACACAATTATTAGTTTTCGAGTAACAAAGAAAATAAAATAATACGGAGAAAACATAGTAAATCAAATACAATGATTAATGAATGTATCTATTTAAGAAACTACGCTATGAACATGACAGCAAAAACCTCATAAAATCAATGTTTACCCTCAGGAAATACTTTACATATAACACACATGTATTTGAAATAACAATTATGTATTTTCTTGTTGCCGATGTAAGTGAATAAATGCTTCATCAGTATTAATCAATATATATATATATATGGATCACAGTGAAGCTATGAGGTAAGCACAAATAAACCATTTACTTCTAAGATATGCTCTCTTAATACTGTTAATTTATTAATGCTGATGTTTTAAAAACATGAATATAAACTAATAATCAATAATATACATTACAGTATTTTTCTATTTCAAGTTTGAAGGGAAGTTTTTTTTCTACAAAAGTTGAACTTGATTTTGATTTATGGCATCATATAGAACTACAATATTTTCTTTGAATACTTTTATCACCTGTGAAACAACTAGTATGTATTTTTACTAGTCCTCCCTGTATATTTTCAAGGAATTTTAATTCAACTATGCTTGCAATCATATATTTACAAAGAAAGTCTTCATATGCAACCAAAAATAAAGCCTTGTTATATGAAATGTGTAGAAATAATCTCAAATATAAGGTTAAATGTATCAGATCTAAATGTTGCTTAATGAACAATAATGAAAAATGCTTCACAGATCACATCAACAATCATTGTATCACATCATTGGAAATCACTGATTCCTGAATCCGACCCTGCATCATAATCCTTCACAGTTTTTCTCTGCATCAAGGTCTTCCCCTCCTGGTATGCAAGTTTGAGTTTCTTCAAAGTGAGTGCTAGCCGATCAGCCTCCGGGACACCGCCGAAATGCTGCTTGAATCGCTCCATCTCTTTCTTGTCCTTGTCCTCCTTGCGAACCTTCCGCTTCGTGTCCATCTGGCTCAGACGCTGCATGTCCTGAGTAGAAAGAGTGAGGGAGTTTGAGATTAGAAGTGAAATATATTCGCCATTGAGTTCACAATGTAACTTCTGGATTTTTGGTTCAAATTTATGCTGCAAGCCTTGATTTAAGAATTTCAATTCACTAAAAAAGACCTCATTTTTGACTACCAGTCAATCAATGAATCATATTAATACTATGTAACAGTATTAGCTTGTGATGAAGCTTATGTTTAACAAAAAGAAATAAAGTGAGAAAAGACACATCAAATTTTAAACAGCAAATACTAAAAATGAGCAACAATTGATTAATATTCCTGTTTACAAGGATTCATGCTTATACCCTACCCGCAATGCAATGTCATTCGGGTCCCCAATGTGGATGATTGGCTCTCGTAAAGACTTGACTGGCGATGCCCGCACACTTGTGGCTGCAGTTTTTGGTGGAGAGGCATATGGCTCTACAAACTGGGGGCCCTGCATACCAGCCTGTGAGTAGATATTCTGGAGTCTGCAAGATACATGAATTTATGGCCAGTCAGATATATGCGCCAGAGCGAAAAATGCAAAGGTCAAAAATGTTTAAACACATAAATAATATGGGCTAATATTCATTTAATTTTTACTGTGAAATTGATTGATCAAGCTTTTTTTATCAGTAATTTTAAACCAGAGGACAGGTGGTACCTAAACTTCAAAGCCTAACTGTCTTATAGATTGACCAGAAATAATTTATTGTATACAAGCACATTATGCCACCACCCTACAGAAGCAAATTAAACCTTTTTGGGTCCAAATTAGCGAAAAAAGACACCAACCTGTATACTGTTTAAATAATTCCCTTCTCCCCGGGGGTTATATGTTTTACTGGAATAGCCCTTACTTTGAATTTCTCTCCTTTCGTCTCTTTTGCACTTCATCCCAGCTGGGAAACATGTAGTTTCCTTGCATGGGTGGACGTTTCTCCGGGAACTTGAGGGGCACCACCTCCATGTACTTGACCATGGCACCATGACCTCGTGGTACGTGGAAATACCGCTTACCATTGTACACACCATTGTGGGTGGAGTTGACTGGAACAAGCCAATCAGGTGTGATATGTTTTAGCTAATCATGTTATTATTGTACATATTTCATTAATTTCATAAGACAAACTACATTAACTTCTTACAAACTCATAACAATGCCTTAAAAAGCCAGCATTATTCCACAAATGCAAGCACTTGGAACACCTCAACAGTTAAACAATTTATTAAAGTAAAGATGTACACAATATGCACATGATATTTGAATGTCTCAAAATTTTTACTTATCTCTTGAACTTTAATATGACTGTTATTAAACAATAAAAAGTTTAATGCTAACATTTCAAGAAACAAGACTGTACCATTATCGTCAAGTCGGACACCAACATAGAGCTCTGGGGCGATGGAATCCTCGTCAAGCACCCCCACCCACTTCACTGTGCCTGTGGTCACCAGCATATATACACATACTTCAGTAAATTCATATGTGAGCAGCAAGAATAGGGAATGTAGTTTAATTCAATTAAATGAACTCCACTCTCCCTTGGATTATTTTTAGGTGATTATTTTTATTCCTTACATAATTATGCAAAATATGCATCTTATACTGAATTTATAATTATTCTGACATTCATTAATTAAATTCTAACAGTTCATGGAAATTTAACCATAAAACACACCGGAGTCCCAACTCAAAGCATAAGCAATCATACATTAACATTACCTGCTAATAATCTGTTACAGTTAATCAAATATGTTTAACACCTCTACATACAGTTAGACTAAAACATAGTAGTAGATGTATGTTGCAAAATTAATACTACAAATAAGCCTACATTTGAAAAAAACTTCAATGTTGTTAGATACATTCGAACAGTTAGTACAAGATTGAATGAACTAACTATTTCCCAGCACCACATTGTCTGTCCTACTGTCATGACTTTTGTCCATCTGTTAATCTTTATCACGGTCCCCACCATATATCCTCTATGGAATAATATTGAGACTTGCGCACAGGACCTACTCGTACACATGTACAGAACCCATGTACAGAATTCATGTTGAAACTGTGCAGACCCAATACTCTCAGGAGTTTGAGCCTTGTAAATTCTTTTCATCAATATCTTTTACATCAGTTGTAGGCGATTCTTAAGTTTTAGCCATATGTTTCAATAATCAAGGCTACATGCAGATTCAACGTAGATTCACACACGGTCAAGGCCAAGGGCACTTCTCAGGATTTGAGCTCTACATTTTGTGCCATCTCCATAAATCACATTCACTCACTGATGTTGATGAAACTTGGGTCACCATGGTGATGTGCATAGCCTAAGCATGGCACATGTCAGATTACGGTCAAGGTCACCTTGCAATTTGTTCTGTACAATATCTTCTACATATATTGAAAGATATTGTTGAAACTTTAGACACATGTTTCTACCTTTCAAGCCTGAAGGCATCGTGTAGATAAACAGTAGAACCACACTAATTCAAGGATTGAAGGGTTTGAGATTTGTATTTGTGCTTTTATTAGCTTCTTTAACCTATGATGGATATCAATGAAACTTGCTTTGTCAATCATGGCCTTGGCTGTACATGTATGTGGCTTGTTAATTGTAACAACTACATGACATAAATATACATTAACTACACTGCTTTGTTGTACCTTTTCTTCCATATAAATCAACTGCAATGCAGAATCATGTTGCTATGTCATTAAAATGATATAACCAGTTTAAATTACAAACAAGTCTTAAAATTGTCTGTAAGACAACTGTAAGCTCAACTATATGTGCAGCGGCTGATGTGACATGGACTTGATGGACGCTCGTAAAACTGCACACAAGGGCCATAATTAAGTAGGTCTTTGACTGTGAAGCTTTTTTTAATTTTAAGTCAAAAACATTAATAGGTTGGAGAGATTGGGGAATGCTACATTAACCAGAGTTTATAAGACAAACAAAGGTAATAATTTGTGCTATTTACAACCTAGATTTGTTTTACTTGATTTTGACAGAGAAGATTTGTAAAAAGTCTCAAATTAATATGTTAAGTAGTCACTGAGATATGACCTTGATGCCAATGCCAGAGTAAGTAGAGTGGCTCTCCTAACTATTATAAACAGCTTAAAGTCATAATTTGAGTGCATTTAATTCTTCAACTTATTCAAATTCGAAAGCAGTTTACATATATGTCTGAATATTTCTACTGCCAATGATATCAGATAGGATCAAGTATACACAATGTTTTCAAGTATTATAATCCTTGTATGTCATACCTGGAAATCTGCTCTGGACAAGGATGCGATCTCCTATCTTCACCACTTTGCTCTCCGCGGAGAGGATGGCGGTGTGGTGGGCGCGACATTGTGACGACTCCCGTAGCAGGTCACCACTGTCACTGAACGTGTCGCGCCAGAACTTCTTACATGGCCCACATGTGCACAGGAATGGGTCACGCTCCGGCTTCAAAGATATTTTCTGGGGTTATCTTTTATATTACCACTGACATAAGAGGTTGTACTGAGAATATTACCATAAGAATGATAAGATTATTTTAATACCATGACTGGTTACTGGTATGTTCTTACAAAGTAAATGATTTTAACTTACTGTATTTAAACACTTGAACAAGAATGAAAAATAGAAAAATGAAATCTTACTTTACACATTACTAACATGAAATAGTATTGGAAAAAATGTAAAATAACTGGTTAGAAAGATATGAAAAATAAGAAAAAAATGAAAAATGCATTATTTACATACAAAAAATAATGGCAAAATATTAGTAATACACAATCACACATGTTATACATGTAAATATAATCACACATACATGTAAATATAATCACACATACATGTAAATATAATTCAATCATGTTTAGTTGAAGCTATTACATTTGCACAAAATTATTACAGGTACACATTAATGCTAATGAAGCATATTTACAGCTGTATATAATACTTCAGGCATCATATAATTATATAAAAAACTATTTGTAATCCAGGTACGTACTTATAGTTGTTACATGTATTCTATATCACATTTGTACAGAGTATTAAAACTGACCTCATTTCATGTCAAAATGCAAAACATGATACACAAAGCGTTTGCCCATTTAAACATTCAACACACTTATACATACACTGTAAATGTTTTTTACACTTCCAAATTCTTTTGTATAATCAAAATCACCTCTCTCACTGTAAAGCAAAATGTCTTTTTATAATTCTGTTCGTATTGTATGTTTTCCCAAATGTATGCAAGTATTGTTCAAAGCGGACACTCAAGGATATTGATGGTGTGATTTGGTATATTTCTACTCTCGCGCCTTACATTTTCTATTGATATAATAAAAAAGCAGTCAAGCAGTTTAGTTTGTATACCATATGACTTGTCTGTTTTTAATGTACGTTTAATAAACATATAATTATATTATAAAAACAAACATAGGCTGGGAAGATAATATTTAACAATGTTAACAATGATATTTTTCTTTCGAATAGCTAGATGTAAAATATTTTATATAAAATTTATTAATGACAATTATTTCATATGGTATACCAAGTTTCACATGCATTTTCAGTGCATACATGCTGAAGTCATGCAGTTTTTGATATTGTAAATTTTTATACATTGTATGCCTCACCTGCCAGGTCGACCTCTTCTTTGATTTTGATGTTTCTTTGTCTTTCATTTTAAAAACTCAAAGAGAACAATTAAATTAGAAATTACTTAACACTCAGCTTAGAATGTTAGGCTGACCTTTTAATATTTATGGGGAGGGGGCATGCCCGGGTTTGGACAAAAGTGAGAATTTGTAAATCTAAATATGGAGCCCCTTTGGCAGGATGTTTGTCTGATTTGAAGATGTTCTTTGGACATCAATCACTGACTATATTGAGAGTGACAGTGTGTGGCCTGTCAAAGTCTCCCTGTTTGGTGTAACAAAATGTGTAAAATTTCCAATAAGCCAACCACTCCTGCCAGTCATGAAACATATTTTCTAAGTTCATAATGTATAATATGAAAAGAAGTCATGTCAACAGAGTAGTCATTTTATTTTTGTTAGGAAAAACTAATACTGTTGAGTTCAGCTAAGACTAATGTCAGTGATGTGTCTTCATGCAACACTGGTAGCTGTACCTTCATCTTTTTTACAATAAAAATTGTGTCATTCGTAGTTGTTGGTACAAATTCATACGACACTTTTATGGGGCGGAACATTCCTATTTACTTCAAGATTTTATAGATGTCTATCTGAAATATTGTCACATAAGACGTTTAATGAATGACATGCACGAGTAGCTCATAGTTCGGGAACAAACATGGTCCCAAGATTATTAATGACAAAGTATCATGGATAATTGGAGCATAATTGGCAAACTACTTACGTTGTAATTCGTTTCGTAAGAGATATAATGGATATAACAAATCAAAATATTAAAAGGTTTACCTCATTATCTTGACTTCTCATGTCTACGCCATTTCATTTGTGAATCCCAACAAATTACAAGACAAAATTTAAGATGAACGGAACTGCGTCCCCGTTGTCAGGCAAAGCACTTGTTTATTTCCGGGCTGCTTACAGCAATGAAACGTAAATAATAAAAACTAAATCATATTTTCAATATCATTTAAAAATTGAGGAATTTTACTACTATGACAACTGACAACAATATCATATTATTGCTTACTTGACGCGAAAGCTTTTTTTCTAATTTTTAAAATATTTATTTGCTATTGAATCAAGCGGCTGTATCAATGGCGGAAGAAAATTGCAAAATCGATGCCAGCAAGAGGATTTTTTAGTCCCAGACGGGGATATCAACTTGTTTCAAGAAAATCATTGTACTATGAGTTAATCTTATCATTTTTACTCGAAGAAACTTTGTAATCTTGTATTTATTCCATGAATGAGATACGTTTAAACTTAAAAATATGATAGTACTTTCATTCTCCAACCTCTTGAAGGCTGTACATGTAATTTAAAATGACTCATTCTCATGAGAATTGAAACTAACAGTATAGCAAAAAATAAAAATATATGTTGAAGGTATAGGCTTTTTGAGAATCAAAATTCGTTTAAAATAAAAAAAACAAGAATGTCAAGTCAACATGTTCTGGAAAGTTCTAAATTAAGACAAGTTTGATCAACATTTGTATAAATAGACATCACAAAAATTTAGAAAAAGATCAGTCATTTGGACTGATAGCCTCTGATATTTTGTTGGGCTAAAATAAATTTTGTTGATCCGATCTGATTGATTTGTTGGCAATGTGTATTCTTCTGATTGGTACCTATTTCGGAATCTAATTATATCTTTAAAAGGATAATATTTTTGTTTGGAACATTTGGAACTATCCTTAAAAACATTTCAATGCTCATGACAAAAAAATTATCATTTTAACATTTCAGAAGTTTGCTTAATATATACAGCGACATATTCTTGTAATCTGGCTTTTTTTTACTTAAAAATGAATACTGTTTTATTTCAGGTCTTCAGAGGATGAGTCGCTAGATGAGATTCCCCTGATGTTGAATTCAGACGAGGTGTACATAATGGATGAAAATGAATCTCTCGTTCAAGCCCGGAGGCAGCGGCCTTATGGCCAGTCCCGACTCTCATACTGGTGCAATAACTTCCTGGACACCTGCTGTAAATGGTAAGAGGATAGAAGCGAAATATTACAATTCAATGTTAGATTATTTTTTAAATAGGATATATAAGCATACAAAGAATAGCTACAAACGGAATTATTTATTTTTGATGCAGAAAATATTATTTTAGAGATAATTGAACAGATAATTTTTATAACACATCCAGGGATCGAATTTAACGGTCGCTAACTCGCAAAATGCGAGTAAGAATCGAAAAATGCGAGTTGAAAATCCTGGCACTCGAATATTTTTGCGCTTTAAAAACTCCTTTCCGACAGTTTACTGCATAATAGATAATCACGTGACAGTATATGGACGCTTGTCGCTGTGTACAAATGTTATTATCAGATATTTAAGTAAGCGCCTCGAAGATAATCACGTGACCGTTCATGGATGCTTGTCGCTATACTCAAATGTTATTATCGGATATTTAAGCAAGCGCCTAGGAGATAACTGTTTTCGTCTGGTTTGTGATTCGCAACTGCAAAAAAAGGTGGAAATTAACCACGTTTTGTTACGCGAAAAGGCCTGGAAAGGTGAAAAGGCCGACAGCGACGCGGGGGTTGACCGAAAAGCCCTCCAAAAAAACAAACCTAGCGAAAAGGCATTAATTGTCAGTACTTTGTCGCAAATCAAAAATTATCGGTCCGATTCTACGGCATCTGTCAGAACCGTCAAAATATAGGAAACGAAGTTGAACACCAAACTTTAGTATGCAACAAAAGAGAATAATGACAATGTTGATTTCAAAGTGTAGTGTGATGTTTATAAAGAATTCACCAGCGATAAAACATCAACTGTAGGCATTACAGTATTTCATTTTTTATTTACTAAGCAAAAGTTTGCACCCTGCCCATATTACTTGCTAGATCCTCCATGCTTTGGTCACGTGTGCAACAGACATTACCATCGAAAATTGTCAGTGTACACATATATATTTTCAAGAGAAAAACATCTACTCTGTGTAGGATTCGAGCCTATGAACCCCTGCTTGCAAGTCTGGTCCTCTACCCAACTTGACTTACCAGGTACTTGGCTACTCAAACGCCTTGAATGGCTAATACTGACTGTTACACTCCTCCCCACTTTACATTTTGAAAGTATGAACTTAGGTGGGGAGGAGTGTAGTCACTTACTACTAGTGACTTAAGGCTTTTGAGTAACCAGGAGCTTAGTTAGCCCAGCTGGGTATATGACTTAATCTATGTAAGAATTAAAAACAAAATGTAAAGGTTTATAGTTTATTCTTATCTCAGTGCACTTGATAAACACTGTACATACTGCTATAACAAAACTACTTGTTTATTTGGCAACTTACATGAAGTAAAACAGCCTTTAAATAACTGCTAGTGGAACCCACCATTTTGCTAGTTGAAAAAAATTGCACTAGCAAAAACTTGCTAGTGGCAAAAAAAGTTAAATTCGATCCCTGCACATCTGATTTTCAAATCGCTGTTAGTATAAATAAGGGTTGAATAAATACAAATGTATACAGTATTGAATTTTGCAAAATATTAAATATTGGGCTGTTTGTTCAGAAGTTTGTTAATAACATTTTTATTATGCCCCCGAAGGTGGGCATATTAAAATCGCACCGTCCGTCCGTCCGTCCGGCTCTGTAACTTTCCCTTGTATGGACAGATTTTAAAATAACTTGCCACATGTGTTCCACATACCAAGACGACGTGTGGCGTGGAAGACTCGTGTCCCTACCTCAAAGGTCAAGGTCACACTTAGTGTTTATTCACAATGGAGTGCTGCATATAAGGACATAGAGTATAGGTTGTCGTGTCCGGGCTGTAACTTTCTCTTGTATGGACAGATTATAAAATAACTTGCCACATGTGTACCACATACCAAGACGACGTGTCGCGTGTAAGACCCGTGTCCCTACCTCAAAGGTCAAGGTCACACTTAATGTTTATTCACCATAGAATGCTGCATATAAGCATAGAGTATAGGTTGTCGTGTCCGGGCTGTAACTTTCCCTTGTATGGACAGATTTTAAAATAACTTGCCACATGTGTTCCACATACCAAGACGACGTGTCGCGTGCAAGACCCGTGTCCCTACCTCAAAGGTCAAGGTCACACTTAGTGTTTATTCACAATGGAGTGCTGCATATAAGGACATAGAGTATAGGTTGTCGTGTCCGGGCTGTAACTTTCCCTTGTATGGACAGATTTTAAAATAACTTGCCACATGTGTTCCACATACCAAGACGACGTGTCGCGTGCAAAACCCGTGTCACTACCTCAAAGGTCAAGGTCACACTTAGTGTTTATTCACAATGGAGTGCTGCATATAAGGACATAGAGTATAGGTTGTCGTGTCCGGGCTGTAACTTTCCCTTGTATGGACAGATTTTAAAATAACTTGCCACATGTGTTCCACATACCAAGACAATGTGTCGCGTGCAAGACCCGTGTCCCTACCTGAAAGGTCAAGGTCACACTTAGTGTTTATTCACAAAAGAGTGCTGCATATAAGGACATAGAATATAGGTTGTCGTGTCCGGGCTGTAACTTTCCCTTGTATGGACAGATTTTAAAATAACTTGTCACATGTGTTCCACATACCAAGACGACGTGTCGCGTGCAAGACCCGTGTCCCTACCTCAAAGGTGAAGGTCACACATAGTGTTTATTCACAATGGAGTGCTGCATATAAGGACATAGAGTATAGGTTGTCGTGTCCGAGCTTTAACTTTCCCTTGTATGGACAGATTTTAAAATAACTTGCCACATGTGTTCCACATACCAAGACAATGTGTCGCGTGCAAGACCCATGTCCCTACCTCAAAGGTCAAGGTCACACTTAGTGTTTATTCACAATGGAGTGCTGCATACAAGGACATAGGGTATAGGTTGTCGTGTCCGGGCTGTAACTTTCCCTTGTATGGACAGATTTTAAGATAACTTGCTACATGTGTTCCACATACGAAGACGACGTGTCCTGTGCAAGACCCATGTCCCTACCTCTAAGGTGAAAGATACACTAAGTGTTTATTCACAAGGGAATTCTGAATATAAGGACATGACAGTGTAGGTTGTCAAGTATGGGTGGTATTTTTTATGTTCAGAGGAAATTTAAAATAACTTGTCATATGGATTTGACACATAAAGGCAAGATCAACTTTTCATGTACTGACCTTGTTCGTAGGTCAATGTCACATTCGGGGGCATTCGTCACATACTGTGACAGCTCTTGTTATAACATGCTCCTCTTGCATGTTTGTGGATATTTTGGTGCATTTGGTTATTACAACTGTTCTTGTTTTGCAGTTGTTTGAGGTGTTGCTGTAGAAAGAAGGAGTATAAAGCCAGGACAATCCCACTGGGTCTAGAGCGAATGTCAGAAGAAAAATACCCAAAGAATGTTGTACGCAATCAGAAATACAGCATTATTACTTTCTTGCCAAAGGTTAGATTTCTAGATTAATATCATGTTTAAGTGGATACGTTATAAATGATATTTGATGCAAGATGGTGATTTTTAAAGTATTTAAAATAAGTTTCAAACATTTGAATAAAATGCCACTTACAGAATTTTGTAAATATTATTCTGTTCATTATCTAGAGTTGTGTGACAATACTAAAATCAATCTATATATATTCTAAATACATAAACCAGCAAATATTTTCAGGTTCTGTTTGAACAGTTCAAGTTCTTCCTCAACTTATATTTCCTGATCATGGCGAGCTCACAGTTCATTCCGGAAATCAGGATTGGCTACCTGTACACTTACTGGGGACCTCTGGTCAGTAGGCTAGAATAATTTGGAAGGTTATATGAATCCGTTTTGAACAGTTTTGTGCAACTGTTAAACCAGATTAAGTACTTTGTCTGACATTAATTTAAATATATACATATCTTTTGGGGATCTGAGTATGAGTTTTTATTATGGACAAGCACATGACTTGCTGAAATAGGCTTTTCTTTATGTATAATAAATATACTTATTTATTTCATTCTTAAATCAAATAGAAGAAAAAAAATATGTACTTGTTCATAATATATATTATGTTTGTAGTAGAACAAAAATGAAACTGACAATAATTTGTATTCATTCCTGAATGTTTCATTCCTGAATGTTTCAGTGTTTTGTGTTGTTTGTGACGATGTGTCGGGAAGCGGTGGATGATATCCGGCGCTACCGTCGGGACAAGGAGGCCAACTCACAGAAGTTCAAGATGTTCACCAGCAGTGGTATTCAGCATGCACCCAGCTCAGGGATCAAAGTCGGGGACCTTGTGTTTGTCGAGAAGGTACATTAACAGAAATATTGTTTTTACATTTATCCAAAGGTAAGGTCATAAAATCTCTAAATCATGAATGAAAAACTAACCTTTGTCCTACTTTCACTATGTCAAGGTCTGCACATGAAACTGTTTTGATTTTGTCAGAAATTCTTCACCGAAAAAAGAATACTTTCACTTCTGCTCTCAGTTAGTAAAATAAAAAAAGGAAAATAATAAAAGGAGCTGGTAGGACACTGGTTTGTTTCTTGAATAAGCTGGTTGGACAATGGTTTGTTTCTTGAATGAGCTGGTTGGATCATGGTTTGTTTCTCAAAATGAGCTGGTTGGACACTGATTTGTTTCTTCAATAAGCTGGTTGGACAATGGTTTGTTTCTTGAATGAGCTGGTTGGACCATGGTTTGTTTCTCAAAGTAAGCTGGTTGGACCATGGTTTGTTTCTCAAAGTAAGCTGGTTGGACCATGATTTGTTTCTCAAAGTAAGCTGGTTGGACCATGGTTTGTTTCTAGAAATGAGCTGGTTGGACACTGGTTTTTTATCGAAATGAGCTAGTTGGACACTGGTTTGTTTCTTGAATGAGCTAGTAGGACACTGGTTTGTTTCCTGAATAAGCTGGTTGGACAATGGTTTGTTTCTTGAATGAGGTGGTTGGACCATGGTTTGTTTCTCGAAATGAGCTGGTGGACACTGGTTTGTTTCTCGAAATGAGCTGGTGGACCATGGTTTGTTTCTTGAATGAGCTGGTTGGACCATGGTTTGTTTCTGGAAATGAGCTGGTGCACACTGGTTTGTTTCTTGAATGAACTGGTAGGACACTGGTTTGTTTCCTGGTTTGTTTCCTGAATAAGCTGGTTGGACAATGGTTTGTATCTTGAAATGAGCTGGTTGGACACTGGTTTGTTTCTTGAAATGAGCTGATTGGACACTGGTTTGTTTCTTGAATATGCTGTTGTTGTTTTTGGAATGAGCATTGTTAAAATTTGTGTGTTTTTTCCTCTCCTTAATTGACTTGTCATCCTACAATGCACAAAGTTCAATGCTTTTAAGTAAATTGACCTGTCAACACTATGTATCTCACCCATAGGACCAGCGAGTGCCAGCTGATATGGTGTTGTTGAGGACTACAGAGAAGTCGGGGGCATGTTTTATACGTACAGACCAGCTGGACGGGGAAACAGACTGGAAACTCCGCCTAGCTGTACAGGACACACAGAGGCTGCCTAGCAATGCTGTAGGTTGAATCTATTTTTATGCTGTATCAAAGTTTTAGAATGATTTATGAAAGAATAAAACTGATTCACATGTCTCTTCAAACAAAAATGTAATTATCTGCTCTACTTGTAAATATTTCTTCCTTTAAAGGAGCAATAACAAAATATACTTTGGTCATTCACTCTAAAATTGTCTCTGTTAAAAGTTAAGATTGGTCATGTTCCATGTAGATTGTTTGTTAAAAGATAAGCATGTCGAACAACAGCAGATGTAATAACTGTTTGTAATTCCCCCAGGATTTGCTGGATATGCATGGGCAAGTGTATGCTGAGGCCCCACAGAAAGCCATCCATAGCTTTGTAGGCACCTACAGGAGGGTACGTGAATGGATTTAATTATCATGACTTTTATTTATTAGATGAATATGTTTGGAATCCTTTTAGTTAATACTTTCTTATAGTTCTATAAATAATTGTGTTCCATGGTTTAGCAAATTACTAGTATTTTAGAAATGGGATTTATAAAACATTATCTTTGACCATCTTTCTAATATTCAGTTTCTTGCATATTTTAAATGTAAAATCCAAATTAAAAGTAAAAAACATGTTATTGTAATATAAATGAACAAGGGTGCTGACAAGAAATGAAAGAAAATAATCTATTTTCTGTGAAACAGGGTGTGAAATTTGGTGATGTTTAATGCTTGTTTCCCTTTTCCCATACAGATGGAGGTGAATGGTGCGGAGGAGCCGTTGAACATAGAGAACACGCTGTGGGCGAACACGGTGGTGGCGTCTGGCACTGCTCTGGGGGTGGTGGTCTACACAGGGGGTGAGAGTCGCAGTGTCATGAACACATCACAGCCAAAAAGCAAGGTAGCCTGGTATTTTTGAGTTTGCAATTTTAAAGGGAAAATCATTAATCTACAATTTAAGAAAAATGAAGTAGTTCATGGAATTCCATCTAGATCATGCATGCTTTATTGGTATTCAATATAACTTTTTTAAGTACTTTTCATGCTTTTTCACGACAACCTCACTTGAATGAAGTCTGTTCTTTTTATGATAGTTGCCTACTTTAATAACATATAGAGATAATAACCCATCATCTCCCCACAGGTTGGCCTACTGGACCTGGAGATCAACACACTGACCAAGGTTCTGTTCTCAGCTGTTGTCGCACTCTCCATTGTCATGATCCTCCTCAAGGTAAACACTGCCTTACTCTTGATAAGAATAAGCAGAACACCATTTTTGTATTAAATTGAAAAGCCATGTGCATGCTACAATATGATTGTATTAAATGTGATGAATTAAATTGAAACACAGAGTGCATGTTCCACTTTGATGTATTGAATTGAGACGCCATGTTCTTGTTACAATGTGATGTATAAAATTGAAACACCATGTGCATGTTACAATATGATTGTATTAAATGTAATGTAAATGCAGAGTGCATGTAACACTTTGATGTATTGAATTGAAAGCGCATGTGCTTGTTACAATGTGATGTATTGAATTGAAATTGAAACACAACAGGAACTGCAGTATCTTACGAACATGGCTGTGAAAAGATCAAGAGTAATACCGGTGTATTGCGTATTTCTGACTGCATATGTATTGTGAAGATGTTTTGTGTTCATTTTTAGGGCTGGGGCGGACCATGGTATCGCTACCTGTTCAGATTCATTCTGCTTTTCTCCTACATCATTCCCATCAGGTGAGTTTTCTAAAAATGGCTATTTCTAAATACTGTTATATAAATCACATCTGCAGCTGATTTGCTTTACTCAAGAAACCCTTTTTAAATGGAACCAAAATAATATTGGGTCACCTGGATAAAAATCGACTTAATTGGATGTGGATTACATCAAGTAAAATGCAATCTAATTTGATGGTAGAAAATTGGCATCTTTTATGAAACGTTTCATCTAGATCTTGTTACCATGACATGTGTTCTTGACTGAGGTAAAAACTGCTCGTAAATAAGGTATAATTTATACATTAGCACAATAATTTCACAGGTTAATTTGGCTCTGAAATAAACAATGTTAGTTGCAGGTCTTGACATCATTTTCTATTTGAAGATGTAATATTTTGCAGTGACTAGTAAAAACTTGAACAACCTTCCTATATTGATGTTTATGTGACAGAGTGAGTACTGTCTGTATATTAAACAGTGTGTACAACATAGGTTTAAATGCTACATATACACAAACTTTGTGCCCCCAGTTTACGTGTGAACCTGGACATGGGCAAGGCCGTATATTCTTGGCTTATCACCCGGGACAAGCACATTCCAGGCACTGTGGTCCGCAGCACAACCATCCCAGAGGAATTGGGCCGTATCTCATACCTACTTACGGACAAGACAGGCACACTCACACAGAACGAGATGGTAAGGCTATTTGCATAAAATGAATTGTCAGGCTTTTTGCATGAAATGAATTAACAGGCTATTTGTATGAAACAAATTTAATGCCTTGATTCCAGACTTATACAGGAAAATCTTAGCATTTTTCACAAACATTGTAAGTATTTTACTGCTTCTGTATGATTTATGGTATATTTCAATACGATTATCTGGCATCA
This sequence comes from Mya arenaria, assembly GCF_026914265.1. Classification (NCBI taxonomy): domain Eukaryota; kingdom Metazoa; phylum Mollusca; class Bivalvia; order Myida; family Myidae; genus Mya; species Mya arenaria. Next base: position 68,929,902 of record NC_069129.1, on the reverse strand, counting down.
AAGTATCACATTGAACTTCCATTGACTCTGTTTCAGGTGTTTAAGAAGCTGCATTTGGGAACAGTTGCCTTCACACCAGAAACAAATGATGAGGTTATATTTGTGTTCATATTTTGTATTTCAACAAATACTTGAAACTTTTAGGCTTATTAGTATGTTCATGTTTAATACATGGTTGTTGTGCTTGAGTTATCCTTGTAAAAAGACAGGGATAAAGCTAGAAGGAGACTAGGAAGAAGGTGTCCATATTTGAGATGAGGGAGAGGTTTTTCTCTATATATAAAAGGGTATATTGTCCATATTGGCAAAAACCTGATTCTCCATAGCATGTGTAGCATTATCAAACTGATATGGTATTGGCTTGATACCAATACCAACAAAAATACAATAACAAACTTCTACCATCAAAACGATACAGTACCATTCTCTATGTTTTTACATGTTAAGATTTACTTGCATATTTTGAGAATAATATTTGACACTTGATATTAAACTGATAACTAAACTAAACATAATTAAAGACATCTCAAAAGATTGATTTTAAATAACATTTTTTTAAATTCGTACTTAACATTTATTCACAGTAATTTTGCATCCAAAATAAAATTTAGGAACTTCGGGACTGCATGCAATATTTGAAATGGAGGGGCCCATGTATTTCTTTACAGAAACATCATACTGTTACAAATGAAGGTGATATTTTTTTTATATAAGTTTTCTTATGAGTTTTTATTACACACAATCTTTTTCAAATACTCGTTCTGGCACTGGTTACTTTTTGAAATGAATACTTACTGGTACAAAACAAAAAAAGTTTTTGGTACAATGTACCATTGTTCTATATATTACCATGTACATTCCCATTATAGTTATATTTTGATCCATACAGGTGATAGCCCACCTGAAGACAGCCTACTCCTCGGGGACACAGACTGTGACACGCCAAGGCACACCGGTCCGCCGCACAGTGGTGACACGCATCCAGGAGGCAGTGACAGCGCTTGCACTCTGCCACAACGTGACACCTGTATATGAGGACAAGAATGAGGAGACTGCTGCATTACAGACAGAGGCAGACATGCAGAGCCAGCAGACAGTGGTCTACCAGGCATCAAGCCCCGACGAGGTGGGTGACTGGACTGTTAACATACATGTACATTATTCCCATTCCATGGCACCTCTCTTTGGAAATGATTACTTATGTATAGAACATCCCCATTCCATGTCATGTCCCTGTGGAGATAAATTACTTAAGTATAGAACATCCCCATTAATGTGGTATAGAAGCTGACACATACATCTATAGTTTTTAAACAAGCAAGATTTCAATGCTTCAATAAAAATAATATTTCTGCATGTAATTTATATCTACTATCTGGACAACATCAGGCTTTATTATAAGTTGCTTTTGAATGTTTATGCTCTTTGTTCAAATACATGTATGCATCTAAAATGAGTTTTCTTTAAATTTCTTTCTTGCTACAAAAAGATCAATGGTATATGCATAGCCTTATACAATCTGCATGTTGTCCTATATCCCAGGTTGCACTGGTGAAGTGGACGGAGAGTGTGGGGTTGCCATTAGTGCAGCGGGACCTCAACTCCATGCAGCTGCGCGCTCCAAGCGGGGCCTTACTATCCTACCAGATCCTCGACATATTCCCCTTTACCTCTGAGTCCAAACGCATGGGCATTATTGTAAAGGTGGGCTGCCTTTTACTGCTATATTGAATATGATATAAATGTATTGCCAGTATTATTTTAGAGATGAGGTGACAATTGGCTGGATACATTTTAAAGAGTGTATTTGTTTCACATTATGTGTTGTTAACGTTTCAGTACTATTATAATTGCAAATAATATTTTGATATTAGTGGTATGAATATGTGTGTGAATTCTTTTGACGCCAATGTTGATTGGAGATTTAATTTTAATTTCAAATAGGTATGAATTTGAGTTTGGTGTTAATGTTTTTTTTGTATAGATATTTTCTTTAAAAATATTCCAAATTTATGAAACGCTTTTGACATTTGTAAATGTATCTGTGTTTTCAGGATGAGGACTCTGGTGAGATTGTGTTTTACCTGAAGGGTGCAGACATGGTCATGCAGTCAATTGTCCAGTATAACGACTGGCTTGAGGAAGAGGTACACTTCTGCCTAGAAATTGGATCAGAAATGATCAGACTAATGTTAGCGATATCTAGTGCTACCATAAGTCTCATCATTTCTGTTTAAATTTAATGTCTCTTAATTTGTTCTGAAATAAAAATATAAAATACATATCATTCAGGTTCCTGTCTGGGTTTTGAATTCAAAGTAAATGAGAGACATGTAAGGACATTTTTGGTTGATTTCTATCTTAAATAAGCTAGCTATTACCCATTAATCATGCGGTTTTGTATTATTTCAAAGCAGCACATCTTGATTAGACATTTCACATTGAAAAGGCTTTTCTTTGACACCCAATATCTTCGGTTTCAGTGTGGTAACCTGGCTCGTGAGGGCCTGAGGACGCTGGTGGTTGCCCGGAGGATCCTGACAGCAGACCAGTACCAGGATTTCCAGTCTCGCTACCACCAGGCCAAGATGTCTGTACAGGATAGGAACATTAAGGTATGCAGCATGGACAAACACAACAACCATGGGGGTTGTTTCAGTGAAGATCTGACTTGATTTTAGTGGTGAATTGAAATAGTTTCATTATTTTGCCACACATTTTTGTGAATTGAACGTTAGCCAACATTGAAAATGAACATGTAGTTGAGGAAATAAAAACAATTTATGTACTGCCATATGTGACATTTATACAGATTTAAGATTATTGAAGTTGCGTTTAAGATCTTTTGATGAAACGGCCCCAGGGTACAGGATCTTAGTCGCAACTTGCTTCATAAGACTTGAATCTGTAGGAGCCTCAGTTGGCAGCAAGCTTATTCCATCCTTTTCCTCGACTGTGTTTTCAACTTAAGTACTGGCTTAAATTCCGTTTATTCAAATCATACTTAAGATGAAAATAAGAAAATATAATTTCATTGTATGACAATAATTTTCATTGAAAAAGGCCCCTGTTGCAGACAGTGCTTTAGCAACTTGTGGGGTATTTGACTTAAGAATACTCAAGTATTTGTCTCAATCATGTCTAAATGAAACTGTACTCGGACATTTTCGGATTTTTAGCTCTGATGGCACAGTGTCGGTTGTCCATGCATCCGTCAGTAAACAATTGCTTGTGATTGTGATAGTCTTAAATTCTGGTTGAATCTCAAACAAATTATATAGTAGTTGGACATTCATAAGAGCTCGGTTCCTTTCATAAACCAGCCAGATCCGCTTATGCATGACTGTATTATGGCCCTTGGCATGAGCTTATGAACACAACAGAGCCTCCATTTATTACCTGATGTAAACTAAACTTCAACGGTACCAGTAGTTAGATATTGACCAGATCATGGTTCCTTTTGAAAACCAGCCAGATCCGCTATGCTTGCCCTATATGTACTTGCTGTGGTTAGAAAGTGACCAAGCAGGCCTTGCGAGTAGAGCATAGGCCTCATGGGCCTCTTGTTTTAATAATCTTCTTTAGACAAGCTTTTGTTATGTGGCTGTTTAGGTTTTTTAACATGTTAGGAAAAAAAACAGTATTTGTCCCATGATTCTTGAGTTTAGTGTTTGACATTGTTTGCATACTGCTTCTCCTTGTTTGAATCTGGGCCAATGACCTTATATATTATTGTTGCAGGTCCAGGGGGTGGTTGAGAGCCTGGAGCGTGACATGGAGCTGCTGTGTATGACCGGGGTGGAGGACAGACTTCAGGATAATGTCCGACCCACGCTAGAGATGCTCCGTAATGCTGGTATCAAGGTAAATATTTTGTTCACAAAATAGTTATCTGGTTTAGTTATTGCTTGGTTGAATATGATGCAAAACATTGACCATAAGGAATCACAAGTGTTTGTATAATACATGTATTACACTCATCACTGTTTAATGTAGGACTATGTGTTTTGTACAGATCTGGATGCTGACGGGAGACAAACTAGAGACGGCCACGTGCATCGCAAAGAGTTCAAAGCTGGTGTCCCGGAACCAGGACATCTACACGTTCAAGAAAGTGACGGGGCGTACAGAGGCCCACCTTGAACTAAACAACCTGCGCAGGAAACAGGACAATGCTCTTGTTATCACGGGGGACAGCTTACAGGTAGGGTTAGGTTTTGTTTTAAGGAACCTTTTACTGAATAAAACTCAGATTTTTGAGGTTATTTTAGCGAGGTTTGTTTTCATAATATAGATCTTCAATCTGTATAAACGTTACAAATGGCAAAACATTGATTTTTTTCACATTCTCAACTTTGTATTAATTATTTATACTGGATAAAGTCCTGCAATTCGCTCAAATATGTAGCAAAATGATGAAACTGTGACACTTCAATTAACAACTAAAATCAACAAAGTTCTTCATTGAATCGGCCCCCAGATGCACTTAATGATGTTAACAGTAATAAATACAATCCATTACATCCATTTTCTTTAAAACGGAAAAGCAGTAACATTACAAAGTGAATACTTTCCTAAAAGAGTGCTTGGTCAGTTTTGATTAATAATTGTAATAACTAAAATATCTGATATCATCTTTTTAATAAACAAAACATTGAAGAATCTGTTTGAACCATTTAGAAAAGAATACTACTTATGAGGTGTCCCAAATATTATACCCAAGCACAAACTACATATAGAAAGAATTCCTGAAACTGTTGTTGTGACATACACCAACCATAAACATGAATTCACACTTATTTTTACCCTTATTTTTTCATTAAATATTGAAATATTATATAAAATGATACTTCATGTTTTAAGAAAGCAAAAGTGTTCTTATCAGTGCAACAGTGTAAGAAATTCAGATTTGAATCTACGAGCCCATTCAGGCTACCAGATAGGAAATTTTACTAGCCCCAAACCAATTTTACTAGCCCAAACATAAACACCATATTAAAAGTATCACTCATTTGGAAGAATTTATGGAAGTTTCAATACGATTCTTACTACTAGTCGAGCACCCTCATTCATTTTCAATAATTATAAATGTTCCTCAATCTGGACAAGTCAATGCATCAATAATTTATAAAGCGTGAACTTCTCGTTGACTAAAAAAATCACACAAATTATATATACAATTAGTTCTCTTAACCAATGCATCCTTGTCAAATCCGATATGCACCAGCAATTGTGCAATGACAATTTTTTTCTACTTTCAGTTTCACTTTCAAGTTCCAGAAGTAAAAAAGCAAAACAAAAAAAACTTGATGTTTCTATTGCCAATATTCCTTTAAATGTTATTTAAATAAATGGTAAAGCAATTTAAAGGTATATAATAGTACCTTACTGTACTGTACACTGACAACGATTTAACTGTCTAACAGTTCTCCTTACTTTTGATTAAATTTCTCAGGAAGTAAACGGGCACCTGTTTCCTGCGCATTTAGGACGATGTTTGTAAAATATTAATTTTCTTTTATGCATTAAAAACTTAAAATCTATCATTTATTTTTCCACAATTATAAAATATATTTAAACAAAATAAATGAAGTATCAATTTTTGTATTGGTATTTAGCTTAGCTGCTTTTCACTGCCATCATATTTAGCGAAAACTGCCGAAGTTATCGTTAATTTACATAATGCAGGGCGGAGTTACTGACGTCATTGAGTTTAACTGCTGCTAATAGACACAGTTACTGGTTACAAACAGATCGATAAGCACTTGTCACTTCGGGCTGTAATTCGAGGGGTGAAAGCGAAAAGGTTCTATCTGCTTCTTTATTTAATGTCACTTAGAACCTTTTCGCATTCACCCCTCGAATTACTCTTGACATGTGTTTATATAACATAACATAACATTTATTCAGCAATAAACGTTTACCACATTCATAGCCAACATAAATTATATAACTTTGTCGTAAAAAGCAGACATGGTCAATAGAGGGATGTTGTATAATTTCTGACATATTTGTCACAATGGTTTTAGTTATCACATCATGTTAATTTCGTGATCGTAATATAAATGCAAAGTACATAAAGTTACTAATATTTCGTAAAGTTTGTCTTGAATCTGATGACATCAAAGTTATAAACTTTTGTTTTGTAGGCTAATGGCAAAAATAAGGTTTAATTATTCTTTCCTGTCAAAGGAAAGAAAATCTGTAGCGCTAGAAGTTCTACTATTAAGATCTCCTATAACAAAACATTTACTAAAGGGAGAATATTTCTCTAAACCAAGTTAAAAAAAAGAGTCAAATTGGTTATTTCTTATAACTTTTGAATTAATTGGAGGAATATATGTATTACAGATGTATACATCCTCGTTAGAATTAAATAAATCTTTTGATAACTTTATCCAAAATATACCATGCTGATTTTTATCAACGATTTCAAATTGTTTGCTTAATGATTTGCAATAATAGATTGATAAACCACCGCTATATCAGCCTTTCTTGATGTTATGTGACTTACTACCGGTTATATGTTCACAAAGATAATCATTAATGTCTAGGTTTAAACAAGTATGCTCTAAAATCCATGTTTCTGATTGAAAAATAATATTATATTGCTTAATAATATCAATAAATTCAGTATCTTGGATTTTTCTGGAAAGGCCATATATATTCCAGGATAAGAGTCTTAAGTGCGATCCCTCTTGACTGTCCTAGGCACTGTTATTAACTGGGTCACACAGTTTACCGTTAACATTTTTGTAAGAGTTCGGTCTATGTACAGTTTGTTCCCTATGACTCTGGTCGTCTTTCCTCGATCCTTGGCTTTTTTTGAAAGAGGGTAGAACGCTTTACTGGCGTCACGATATTCCTGTGGTGATTGGATTCTGATTCCACGGCCTTGGTTTTTGAGAGCTGTTTTTACTTCCGACTCTATCGACTTCACTTGCACTGCCTCCCTTGAGGTGTATTTATGAAACTTAACAACAATGGGTTGCTTTAGCTCCCAGTCGGTGCGCACGGTCGAAGGCCATGTGGTCTGTGTTAAGCTGTAAGTGTAGCTTAATCAGGTCTTTTACTAGTTCGTTACTTTTAATTTTTCTGCTTCTTGTTGATAAGATTTTATGGATGTTTAAGAGTTCTTGCAAATTGTGTCTAAATGTTTAACTTGTTGTTGTAGTGTCTTAAATTCTGTCTTTCGCGTGTCGTTTTCGTCGCTGATGAAGGCGCATGATTTCTCATTAATTCTCAATGTCATTAACTTTTGTCTCCACTGCACTCATTCTAGTGTCAAATTCTGTTAATTTTAAATGTATGGTACTAAGGGATTTTTCCATTTGGTCAAGTTTTGGGATTACAGATTTAATGACTTTAATGTCAGAGATTATTTCAACAGCCCATGGAGGTGGTGTATTGCCTGGTGGTCCAATTACTGGCGTGGAAGCTGCAAAGCCAACTGGTGTTTGTTTCGGAACTTGTTGGCCAAAATTCATTATGGGCGAGGTGTTTGGATTCATAACACTTGATACATAAGAATATGCACTATTGTAAAAATCCTTGTCGAAGCTTGTGTTTGTATTAGTCACACTCTCTGGTTTTGAACACGCTGTGTTGATATTTGAAGTATGGCGGTCACTCAGTATGATTTCTAATGATGAACTTGCCTTTTGTTTTCCTACCTTTCTATGTCTTTTAAGTTCCTTGTTAGATTCCTTATTGTTATCCGACATGTATATGCTTTATAAATTGTCACTTTATTTCAATTTGTAAGTCCAATGACACGGTCGCTTGAGTTGCCTGTTAGGACGCATTCTTAAATATTAAGCGTATAAAAACACGATGCTTTACGCGTTTAATTGGCATGTGTTTTTTTTTGTTAAATTACATTTGGAAAAAATGGTAGCCCGCTCAGCTATTTTTTACAGAAATCCGGTAGCCCGAGCTGAAATTCGGTAGCCTTGGGCGATCAGACAACCGCAAATTCCGAACACTGGTGCAATAACATTAGAGTTTATGTTTTATGCTCAGGAAAGGAGGCGTATAGTTAACGCCTCTGTCTATCCATCTGTCTGTTAAGATATCTCAATCCAATTTTAGCATTGTATTACATAAGGGTATTACTCTGACGCCAGTGGTTGCAGGAAACCACCTTATGCACATCCAAGTCCATGGAAATCTATTTATTGGTGGGATTTTAATGAAGCTCCTCAGAATTTGTATTAAATGAATACAATTTGTTATCTCATTGTAAATGTTTGCCTTGGACAACAACATTGCCCAAAATCTCAGCCTTGTAACTATTCATCGAACTTCACTCCATTTCATATCTACTCTTCATGTTCTACCCATAGCTTTAAACCATTAACATGATTTCAATCAAACCTCATACACTTGTAGAACATCCTAGGGGAGTGTGTCACAAATAATCTTCATGCTTCAGCTTGAGGGGGAAGGTCACTCTTACAGATGGGGATTTTATATCTATACTGACCTTCTCTCTCTCTGCCTACTGGTCATGTTCTAATATTGATGGACATTGACTGACACTGTTTAGGAGATTTCCAATTATTCAAACACATGTAGTCTGCTTTTGACACAAATACCGAAGTAGCTGTCAAATGACACATGGCACATAGTGAAAGGTATAAGGGCAGCACGTCACATTCTTGCACTCAAAAAGGCATCACGTTGCTTGGCAGTGTTCATCTTGTGTGTGCCATGACACTCTCACAAATTGTTTGTCATACTCTATGTTCATAATTCTTTGTTGTTATGAAAGTGCCTCGTCAATCTTAGCCTGCAGTATTGTCTGCCTGTCCTGCCCCGCATACTGCCGCCATTCTGGCCACACCATGTCATTGATTGTGTGGTTGATGCCTGCATGTTGGGGGTCGTTGGTGATCAGGTCCAGTCTCTCCTCATAGCTCCTGCCTGGCCGCCAGTGCATGGCCGTGATGTTCATTCTCACCAGGTCATATCTCTCTAACTCATTCCTGTTGTAGCTCCTCTTGGCCAGTTCATTATGGGACATCTCCAAGGCATCCTTGAATCTGTGTAGTCGCAGTATTACCGCAGGTCCTTCTTGTATCAGCTCCTCCAGCTTGTCTGTAACCTGTAGTCTTATTTCTGAAGATAATTTTCCAATAAGCAGGTTTCTGCCTGGTATCATGTAGTATGGCAGGTTATTGTCCTTCACACATTGTTGTAATTTATTCAGGCATAGTGTCAGTGTGTTGAGAAGGTTCTCTGGTGTGAATATGTCTGAAGGGTTAGATTCTACTGTCCAGTAAATAATATTTTTCATCATATATGAAGAAAGGTCTTCACAAATGGGTTTCAACTCATGTTTGTTGACCTTCTTCATGATGATATAGAGCTTGTACTGGGTCTCAGTGAGACTCTTGGTAAGGAGGAGTTCCCCAGGGATGAAGCAGACCCGCCACTCCCGGCCCCTGTTCTGGCTCCCCATACACCCCACAGGGACCAGCTGAGCCTCTTGTTTTGCCACCTTCTCAACCAGCCAGGGCTGGGGCCAGCTGTGGGGGCGGGAACGTTCTATCCACTCAGAAAGCATGTTCCCGGAACATGCACATGGTAGAGCAAAGACTATCTCTACCCGATATTGTCCCCTCGTCTGTGGGACAGCAGGGCCTGTAATATCCGCTGCCTGGAAATTCGGATTCATTTTTGCATGTGAGGATTTTGATGCATGTTGTGTGTAGATGAAGCTGGATATATACACATCACCATCAACACTTTCTTCCAGTGAATTTTCAATATTGTGATGAACACGGGATCCTTTCTTCAATAGTTTCAGCAAAAAATGTCCAGGATGGCAGGTTTGAGCATCCATAGTAAAAGTGGTATCAGTTTCATCATACGTTTGGCTGTTATCTAATGAACATTGTGCATATCTATGGATATTAAGGACATCCACATCACTCTCTGTACGAGATGAGAATCCCTCCCCCTTACTGCCGGCCGTGATTCTGAAGAAGTCAGTGTCGACCTCGTTCAGTTTTATATCCCGCTCCCAGTACACAATACGCCTCTGATGAACCATCTCCTGGCTGTATCCCAAGTGGTCCATAACATTGTGAACCAGCCTTGACCTCTCACCTGTAATATACAGCAAGACAAATCATACACATTGTCCACATTTTACATAAAACTTCATACAGGTATAAGTACTACTATCATTTACACATGGAAGTTAATTATAATAGCTATTTCAATGCAGAATATATAGTTCTCTTTAAGAACATGAACATTCAGTATTCCAGACTGAGCCATTGTACTTACCATTACTATTTCCATCACTCTTGTCATCATTCTTACACTGTGTCATTATGATATTAATGAAATATACATTTCATGGTTAAAATGTCGACCTATTTCTCTATGAATCAGATTATAATACTGGGATCCCAAATGAATTATTTTTAGATGTTTAAGTCTTATCAACATAAAGGGAAAACAACTGTGATCAAGTTGCTAAATTCTCCTGTTATCTCCCTTAGTATTCCTGTTTTTTATTTTGTTATATAAAAGAAGCATTCATATGATCTAGTCTAAATAATTAAACATTATTTTCAGTATTTTTCGAAATCCTAAAATCTTTGAGAGATTTGCCATCTCAAAAACAGTTAAAAAACTCCTGACCTACAATTAATTGGGCTATAATATGACAATGAAATAATGAAATTATAATATGAATACACTTTTTAGTTTCATCCATTACATGAGCACATTTTACATATGTGCATTTAATGAAGGATGATACTATAACATGTCCTAGTACTTTACTCGCCACCTTTTCCTCATGTTTCTGGTAGAGGTATGCCTGGACTTCTATGAGCAAGTGTTCTCAATAAGAACCGGCTGCTGGCCAAAATAGATGGTTCAAATGGCAATGGGGCCGGTTCAAATATGGTCAGTTACTTAACTATTTGAGACAGTTCAGCCAAAACTTAGTGTGGACCCTGTATTTGTGGAGCTGGAGTGCGCGTGGGCATCTTTTGGGGTGTTTGATTGCATCATTTCCCCATATATCTAAGCAGGTATCCCTGGACTACCACAAAGATGGACTTGTTGAGCTGGCCTACCACTGTTGTCTGTGTGATGTGTTTGGTTACACCATTTCCCCATGTTTTTGGTACAGGTATGCCTGGACTAGTATGAGCGAGCATGTGTTTGTGGAACTGGCTAATGTTAGTACCAGTTTGTAGTTGTGTTTTATTACAACTTTTCCTCTTGTGTCTCATGCAGGTATGCCTGGAGTACTATGAGCATGAGTTTGTGGAGCTAGCTTGCCAGTGCCCGTGCGTGGTCGTGTGTCGCTGCTCTCCCACACAGAAGGCTGACATTGTCAAACTCCTCCAGGTCCACTCTGGCCGGAGAACATGTGCAATAGGTGAGACATCCTTTATAGGGAACATCAATTGTAACAACATTTACTAGATAAATGATAAGGAATGAAATCCTCCAAGTGTGAGAAAATTTTCAGTGGAGTTGTGAAAAAAGTACACAGGATTTAAAAAAAATCACAACACAAGGCGATAAGTGTATTTTTCAGCACAAAGAAGTTTTGAATGATTTCGTGGCTATTTTCAGTTTGTTTTAACTTTCTGACCTGAAATGTTACAGGTGATGGAGGGAACGATGTCAGTATGATACAAGCAGCAAATGCTGGCATTGGGATTGTAGGAAAGGTAGGAAATACAGTCAGACGTTTCAAGATTGCTTCACATTAACCTTTGTACATTTAATTTTCTGAGTACTTAGAGCTATATCAGTAAAACATATAACCCACGGGGAGAAGGCAATTATTTAAATAGTATATTGGTGGGTGTCTTTTTTGCTAATTTGGACCCCTAAAGGGTAAATTTGCTTCTGTAGGGGGGTGGTATATTTTAAAAGTGCCTTTCTCCCGAGGGTTATATGTTAAAATGGAATAGCCCTTATATGTTTTGTATGTGTTCCTTCTCTATTAGAAAAAGAAGTACTAGTATTCAATTAATATTTCAATCATTCTTGGGTTGAAATATTCTTGCTATAAGCAGCCGATCATGTTCAATAAATGCTGTAAAGGTCATAGTAACACATTCTTCCCTTCCGCACTTTCTCAGGAAGGTAAGCAGGCTTCGATGGCAGCCGATTTCTCCGTGAACCAGTTCAGCTATATAGGCAGACTTCTCATGGTCCATGGCAGGGACAGGTAGGCTAGATTGCTGGGTTCTCGTACATGTAGTTACCTCAATGCTTGCAATCAGTGCCTGCTTATTCTGTATGAACTTGAGTGCTTGCACTAAGCTCACAGAAGTTGATGTATTATTATTCATTTATATGAATTTTGTTTATATACACTGTAGTCATAAACTGGAGATGATTTTGATTTAAGACTAAATAAAGGAAAGCTAGAGATTCCGGGCAATATCACTTGAGGCTTAAGTCCAGGTTTTGAGCATTACATCAGTCACCGAAATAAGTCTTTTGATGAACAAGACGGAATTCATATACTACTGCTTGGCATTACATTTTTGAACAAGCCCTGCTGTATAAAACCCAGGATTTGAGCAAGCCTGGAAAGCATTTAACTAGTGCAGGGCTTGCGGGCTTGTGCTAATTTTGACCACTGTTACATGCTAAGTGAATGCACATGTTACTATTCATTGTATTATTTTTTTAATGTAAAAGTTAACATTATTGGCCTGCTGGTGACATTATCAGCTGTGCAAGTCTGTGATCCAAAGCTTAATGATCATCATCTATAAATCATATTTTGTAAGAACTTCAAAAGGTACAGGTGATGTAGATATAAAGAATATTGCTAAATTATATATATATTCCAGCTACAAGCGTTCTGCATCCCTGGGGCAGTTTGTGATCCATCGTGGGCTGATCATCTCCACGATGCAGGCTGTGTTCTGTTCTGTGTTCTACTTCGCCTCCATTGCTCTCTTCCCAGGGTTTCTCATGGTTGGGTAGGTCATGTTTATATCTCCTGTGGTATATCATACCCATACTTTCAAGGCAAAGTATACAAGAAAAGGGATGTTATATTTCCTACCACATATCCACGTACATGTATGAATTTGAGATTGTCAACTCAACATTTTAAGGATTTAGTGTAGCCCAATTATGAAATATTCATTTCGTAGATAAAGAGAAATAGGCAGGTTTAATTTGTGTTTTCATAAATTTACTTAAAAACATTTTGAAGAAATTGTCACCAACATGAAATATGTAAGGAAATCCCTTTAAAAACAGTGACACATCTCATCTATGTATATACAAATGTATTGCCTTTGCCAGGTATTCAACCATCTACACAACATGGCCGGTGTTTTCCCTGGTGCTGGACAAGGATGTAACCCCGGAGACTGCCCTCATGTACCCTGAACTATACAAAGATCTCACTAAGGTATAGCACATGTACAAATGGAAAGCCCGGTTATGGATAAGTAATTTATATTTTCACAAAATTAAGATATGATAAGAAGTTAAAATCTGAACTGTATTCTGCGAATGATACAATGATTTTTTTCATTAAAGGAAAACAATTTTTCATTTTTTTTATTTTGTTAAAAATATTATCTGCAATATTTCAGATTTTCAAAACATGTAACGAAGTATGACAATTTAGCTGTAACAGTTGAATTAAAAAGATAGAATAACTTGGAACTTGTGTGTATTTTCAGGGTCGGTCGCTGTCATTCAAGTCATTCTTTCTCTGGGTTCTCATCAGCCTTTACCAAGGTAAGACATGATGTGGAAAACTGCATTGTAAGCAAAATACATATACAAAATATCATATTTAACAGGAATTCACTTGCAGGATATGGCTCTTTTCCTTGAAAGTCAAAGTTCACAACCATCTGAGGCAAAAGTGATTACCTGTATATCTAATTCATTTCATACCATGTCACAAAATATTGCATTATTTAAACATTAAGTATGGGCACCTGGGCAGAAAATCTGTATTTCACAGTGATTTCTGATCCTATTTCACACTGTAGCCTAGTGCCATGGCAAGTCCACTTCCACAAACTACACCAAAGAAATATGTCGTTTGTACATTGAATATTATTGTGTGTGGGTTTTTTTAACAATTTGTTTTATTTCAATGATACTCTAATTATATGTATGATCGGTTGATCTTTGGGATTGTATCACTTGTCATTACCTGCATAAAAATACACTGTACTGGACCTGCAGTCTCATGCGATATGGACTTAATGCAAGCAACACCAAGTGCTACAGCCCCACATATCAACAGACTAACATAACATTACCTACGTCAAAATCTCTGAGACACCTATTAAAGCATTTCAATAATTTTTTATCACTGTATAGGCTTCCTAAAAATATTATTTATTTCATTGTTAAAAGGCTCCCTATCTTCCTTTTTTGCGGGGGGGGGGGGGGGGGGGAGTAGGGTACTTGGTACGCATGGTAAAGTAACTAGATTTTAATTTTAAATTTGTGGAAAACAACAATTTCTAAGATGTTGTCAGAGGGGAAGAGCTTTAAATCACCCCCTTATATTTATTGAAAATTCCCTGATTTGCTTACATATACACTACCCCTTGCAGGTGGTATCATCATGTATGGGGCATTCCTGCTTTTTGAAGATGAGTTTATTCACGTGGTGGCCATTACGTTCACCTCCCTCATCCTCACAGAGCTAATCATGGTTGCCATGACAATACGCACATGGCACTACCTTATGGTCGTGGCCGAGCTTGGCAGTCTGGCTGTCTACATCGCCTCTTTAGTTGTGCTGAGGAACTACTTTGGTATGTACTTTAAGAGCGTTAAGGCAGCTCTTAAATACTCTGAGATGAGTGATTTGGCTGAACAGGGACATATTTTTGTTATTTGGTATATATTTATTAGAAATGGAACTTTCATAAATCTTATATCTGTATAAACATCACAGTTCGTTTTTGTTTTCTCAACTTTGTTCTATTTAGTATACTGTCTAGTTTAATCCAGTCAATAATATTATTTTAATTTACGATTAAAATTACCGAAGATATTTATAGAAACAGTCCCCTGGTGTACATGTAATCAAGTCTAGAAATTTTAAGTTGTAAGATCAGAAGTTCTGTGAATCAGCTGTAAAAGTTGTATCAATACTTATTGCAGTGAGATGTACACTAGTTTTCAAAAATCTACTCGTATTACTTATTGTATGACTTGAATCATAATAACAAAGGATGAATTTCAGACCCCATATTCCTGGGCACATGGGGTTTCATCTGGAAGGTCGTGGTGATCACATGCGTCAGCTGCATACCGCTCTATATCGCCAAATTCCTCCGCAAGAAATTCAATCCACCGGTCTACGCCAAACTGACTTAATGAGACCATGTCAGACTTTTACCTTAGTAATCTTGTTTATTTTTGGAAGGAATTGAAACAATATCTTGTTGAGAAGAACATTTCTTTAACTTGGATTTAACAAAGCTTGTAAATACCATTCCTGTGTTTCGAGTAGCAAAGCTGCAATGATATGCAACTATTAACATGCTGAATATTTTGTTTG
Source organism: Mya arenaria (assembly GCF_026914265.1). Taxonomy (NCBI): domain Eukaryota; kingdom Metazoa; phylum Mollusca; class Bivalvia; order Myida; family Myidae; genus Mya; species Mya arenaria. The sequence continues at coordinate 68,914,358 of NC_069129.1, read as the reverse complement.
TTATGTTTGTTGTGTGTTTCTACAAACATGGTGCTTTGTTTCATGCATTAAAACATGTACATTTTAAACATTTACATTTTGTAAAAGTGTTGAGAAATGTTGAATTTCATATTGTTAATGAATGTCTATCCATATGTTACACGTACATATATATCACTTGCTGACCTACAGCTGACTTGAGTGATCTTGACAATTTTGAATGAGTTTTACGGAAATAGAATTTGAGTATCGGTGGCAATTAACCTTTCGGATGCATTACGAATGTAGTACACATTTAATAAAACATTGTCTGTTGAAATGTATTTTGGAAAAAGAATAGGAGCATTACACTGTTGATGACATTATGAAAACAGGATTTTATATTTTTGTTGCCAAATATGTGTGTTTTAGTAAGATGTTTAAGTGCTCAGAACTGTGGTGCATATTTCTTGTTTAAGTTATTGAAGAATAACCATTCTTCTGCTGGTTGTGGACATACTTATGATGATGTAGAGTATTTATGTTCTGGTGAAGTGGGTTTAATGTGTGATTTGCAATATGTTTTATCATCGGGAAATAATATTGCATTATACAACAAGTAGGGTTTCAGTTATGGAAAGATGCTGCATCCTGTCCGTCTTTGGTAGCACCCTTCTGCCCTCTTGTAGACCAGCATGGGAACCCTTTTGCCTTCATAGAATTAAAAACATGACAAATAATATGTATGTTTTGATTCAAATTTGTTAATTATTATTACTTCAATGAAACAGGATTCCTAACATTCTCTGTGAAATTCAGAGTGTTCAAGTTTGCAATAGCTCGATTCAATCGGCCCGTTTCACTCTTATTACCTGAACCTTTCTGCAGCACCCTGACTAAAACCCTGTGATTCTCTAGGATTGAGTGTGTTACCAGTAGCTTCATTGAGTTACTGTTAACAATTTAAGGTAATAGATGTGTAGTCTACAATATGCAAGGGTGAAAAAGCATTGAATTACATTACAGGGTTAGAATGTAGAACTGTTAAATAGTTGGTTTTATTATTCGCTAGTTGTCCAAAGATCTGGTATAATTTATTGTCCAAAGATCTGGTAAATTACACCATGTATTGGGGCAGTCCTTTTGGACCAGTGGACAAAATTTGAAAAGCATTGTTATAAGATGATGTACTGGTACAATATCTATTTTTTATCATTTTATTTTAATATCATTGCATACATTTTGAAAAAGAGATGAACAACGTATTAAGCTAATCCTAAACTTTATCCAGTTAGACCTATTATTATAAATACTAAGTGATATAACTATAATTTGTTCTTGATTTCATTTTTTTTATTTCTAATCATTATGTAATGATTGTTCACTCATACATGTACTCATATCTTTATTTATTTATACCCCCATACGGATGTCTTTCAGTTGTGTATGTCTTATTCCGGGCCTTTGTGCCAGACACTTGTTTTGTTTCATGTTTTTTTGTGTTGATGTATGATACACAGTACGGTATAATGTACGAAGTATACCATTACATTTTTTTTGCCCTATTTTAATATTTAACTGTTAGATAGTATACTTAGATATGTACATGTATATCATTCTCTTTCATTTTATTCATTCCGTCAAGGTGTCGATGTTCCAAGGATAGTAAGGTGTAACTCTGAAGCCTGGTGACCGCATAAAATTTTGGTATCATTTCAAACAATATTGTATACTGATAACATATATGTCATATTGTCTGGTAAGTGTAGTGGTTAGCACACTCCCTTTTCACTAAGGCATCCCTGATTGGATTGCCAACATGTGAGTTTCATTTGTGGTAACCAATTTGACATGGGGGATTGCTCCGGTTTCCCCCATAATACACCAGCAACCTCTCACATAACCTTGTGCCAACAAGAGGGATTGATAAAATGTTGTTATAACTCCTTTCACAATCAAAATTAAGATCAATAATCTGATATTTGTATGTAAAATATACATCCGAAAAAAACACTATTTCAACTGAAATCATCAATTTAATGGCCTGTTTTGCAATCTCCGAAGGCCAAAAATTTGTGTTTCCATTACTTTTCGGATTATTTTTTATGTATTTTCCTTTTTCTACTGATAAAACACTTTTGGTGACGAGGTCGAAATACAATGTGGTCACCAGGCATCCAAAGTTCACCTACTTGTACACCGATTACCTTAATCTTTGAACACTTTTAGTCATATATACATGATGATGTGGCCACATATTTTATGGTTAATGGTCTTGTTTTATTGATTGATAAATTAATAAATATAAATTGTTCCAGTTGATTCTGTGTATGTTACCCAAGTTTTACTAACCTGCAACAGTCAATGACAATAACTGGAAAGTGATACATCTTGTACGCACCAATGATATTGGTCTAATGCAGATTCAAGCTTTTTGCAATTTAAACTGAGGATAAGAATTTTTAATTAACAACAAAGTACATGTATTTAATTAAAGCTAAAGTATGTTGGTTCTTTTATGAACAGTAACAACTTCTATTGCCCAGTCTGTCTATCCATCACATTGTTTCTGTCCGGAACAATATCATGGTCATATTATGTTCGATCTTGACCAGAATGTTTCCTTACATGAAATGTCGACTGCTTGTAAAAGTGGGTCACATGGGGTCAAAACTTGGCCACTAAGACAGATCCTAGAAATCCTAGAAAATCCTTTGGAATACACTAGAGATTATACTTGGTCAAATATTCATCAAATTATTTTCCTTGATGACTGTTAGACAAATTTAAAATTGTGTCACGTGTGATAAGAATATGTCACTATGTCTAATCTTAGATCTTTTTTTCTGGAACCATATGATCAGAACCATGTCTTGGTAGAGATTGGTTATATTATGTTCAAACTTAGTCAGAATGTTCCCCTCGATCAGGCCTCAGCCACTTGTGAAAGTGGATCACATGGGATCAAAAACTAGGTCACAATGTCAAATCTTTGGAACACACTAAGGACATTATATTTGGTCCACTTTTCATCGAACTTAATCAGAAGGTTTTACCTTGATGAAATCTTTGACAAAATAAAAAAAATGGGTCACAAGTGATTAAGAATTGGATCACGAAGTCAAATGGTTTTGCCTGGAACCATATGGTAATGATTGGTCAGCATGTGTTCACACTTGGACAGAACGTTTCCCTTGATAAATTCTTAAAGCGTTTTAAAAGTGGGCCACATGGGGTCCAAAACTAGGTCACTGGGTCATATCTTCTTAGAAACATCTTTGTAACACACTTAAGACAATTACATGTATGTCTCCCCCATTCATATTGCTTTGCCCTGTCCGTCAGTCAAGTCTGTACGTCACACTTCGTTTCCGCTCAATAACTATAGAACGCTTAGACCCAGGAACTTCATACTTTGTATGCTAGTTGGTCATGACTAGTAGATGACCCCTATTGATTTTGAGGTCACTAGTTCAAAGGTCAAGGTAGCCGTGACCTTGAGGTGAAGAAACGGTTTCCACTCAATAACTAAAGATCCTTTGGGTCCAGGAACTTCATAGTTGGCATGCTAGTTGTTCGTGACTAGTATAATGACCCCTATTGATTTTGAGATCAAAGGGTCAAAGGTCAAGGTTACCTTCAGGTTAAAAACGATATGTTGGCGGTGACACGCTTGCACCCAGGAACTTCATACTTTGTATGCTAGTTGGTCATGACTAGTAGATGAACCCCATTGATTTTGAGATAACTAGGTCAAAGGTCAAGGTTCGCCGTGACCTTAAGGTGATGAAACGGTTATCGCTCACTTACTAAAGAACGCTTGTACCCAGGAACTTCATACTTGGTAGTAAATGTGTCATGACTAGTAGATGACCCCTATTGATTTTTTGATCAGTCCGTTAGTCAGTCAGTCAGTCCATCAGTCTGTACATCACACTTTGTTTCCGCTCAATATATAAAGAACGCTTGCACCCAGGAACTTCATTCATGGTTTGCTAGTCGGTCATGACTATTAGATGACCCCTATTGGTTTTGAGATCAGTAGGTCAAAGGTCAAGGTTGCCGTGACCCTGAGGTGAAGAAACGGTTACCGCTCAGTAACTAAAGAACACTTGCACCCAAGAACTTAATACTTGGTATGCAAGTTGGTCATGTAGATGATCCCTAATGAGTTGTGATCAGTTGGTCAAAGGTCAAGCTCACGATAACCTTGAGCTGAAAAGTAGTTTCCGATCAATATTTGAATAACGTTTGCGCCCAGGAACTTCATACAATACAAACTTCATTAACATTTTCCAAGATTAATCAACAACACCTTTTCTCTTCACTATTTAATACGGGTGAATAAACCAAACTTCACTGTTGGTTCGTCTCGAGTCCAAAATTACAAATTTCATGTCTATCATTTATTTTTTTCTCAGCAACGACCACACAATAGGGGAGACAAGCGCTTTTTGAAAAAAGCAATCTCTAGTTTTTGTCTATTGTCCATCAAACTTCATCAGAATGTTTTCCTTGATACAAATCTAAATCTGCTTGACATGTGATAAAATACGTCACTATGTCAGGGTCTTGTTTGTGTGGAACCATATCTTGGACGAGGTTGGTTGCATTATGTTCAAACTTGACCAGAATGTTTCCCGTGATCAGGCCTCAACCAGAACACACTAAGTACATTATATTTGGTCTACTAGTCATCGAACCTAATCAGATTCATCTTGATGAAATCTTGGATAAAAATAAAATGCGTCTCGTGTGATTATGAAATGGGTCATAGATCAAAAGTTTTTGTCTGGAATCATATCATGGCAATGGTTGGTCAGATTATGTTCAAACTTGGACAATATGTTTCCCGTGATAAATTATAAAAACGTTTTAAAAGTGGGCCACATGGGGTCCAAAACTAGGTCAAATTTTACAAACATCTTTGGAACACACTAGAGACATATTTTATCAAATGTTCATCAAACTTAATAAGAATGTTTTCCTTGATAAACTCCTGGACAAATCTAAAACCTTGACATGTGATAAAAAATAGGTCACTAGGTCAAGCCCTTTTGTTTTGAACCATATCATCGAAACCATATCTAGGACGGGATTGATTGTATTATGTTTAAACTTCAGAATGTTTCCCTTGATCAGGCCTCAACCGCTTGTATAAGTGGGTATCATGGGGTCACAAGCTTACATCTTTGAAATCGTTGGAAAACACAAGGGGCATAATATTTGGTTCAGTACCCACCAAACCTTATTAGAATGTTCCCCTTGGTGACCTCTTAGACAAATTTAAAACTGGATTACATGTTAATAAAATAAGCTCTCGAGATCATATCTGATATGTTTTGTCTTGAACCATATTGTGGTCATGATTGGTCAGATAATGTTCAATCTTGAAAATAATGTTACCCTTGATGAAATCTCACCTCATTTGAAAAGTGGGCCACATATGGTCAAAAACTAGGTAACTTTGTTAAATCTTTGAAAAGTCAAACATCTTGGGAACATACTTGAGGCTATCTATCTGTTCAAATATTAGTGACTTAATCAGAATGATTTCCTTGACGAAATTTTGGACTATTTTGATACTAGGTCACATGGGTTAAAAAACTAGGTCACTAGGGTAAGTCTTAAAAACCTTTTGGAAACTACTGGCTTTAATTTTGCAGTATTTCTGTTCAAATACATATGAATCTCAATCAGTTTATTTGCATTGATGATCTATTTTATTAGTGTTAAACGTGGTAACGTGGGGTCAAAAACCAGGTAACTAGGTCACACCTTAATGCTACACTATATACACTATTATTTTATTTCAAACAATTGCGAAACAAACTCATATCACAGCCAACGTTCATAAGACACTTAATAAGAACAATACTAGGTAAAGCAAACTATTCTAATAAAAAACATCGAGTTTGTGATAAAAATATGCCCTATATGTTAATTTCCACTTCATAATATGCTAATAGTGGAATTACAAGGAAGTCGTATACATATTTGTAATATAAGCAAACAGTTCTAACGTTTATATATTGCATTCCGCGTCAATATTGTAACTTAGATACCGGCTAATAAACAGTTGTTGTTTTTGCATTGTGATGCATCCGTGATATTCATTCTGGTCCAATCTACCCAGTGAAAATCTCTGATTTGTAATTATTTCCGAAAGAATATACAACCGCAATGGTTATAAGCTGTGATACAAAAAACATGGGATGAATGCGTGAGTTTACAAATCGATGAACTGACAGTTAATTCGCCGGTAAAATACAGGTCAAATGGGTTTATGGGCATATTGAAATTATAGTTGTGTGTGTGTATGTAAGCTTATTCATACTCACACTAGGGCCTTGCCCATTCGGCGAGTGCTCCGTTAAGATTGTTACTCATTTTAGGTTTTTGGAGCCTAGTGCACAGACAGAATGTAACCCTGGTTAGAGCTACCTTGGTTCTTTAACGTGCACCAGTGTATAGCACTGTCACACGGGACCTCCATTTAACGTCCCTCCCGGAAGACGATCGGTACGTTTTTAGTGATGCGAGGGGGAATCGAACCTGCAACCACTGGATTGATAGTCCAGTGTGTTACCACTAGACCACGGATCCGCCACAATTATAGTTGTGGACAAATTAATGTTATTTTATGGCCAACGTGCCACGTTTGTGACATGTATACTGCATTTCCATTGGCCAATCAACACCTCGCTATACAATTCACACCCTCTAAGCATGGCCAAGCATTCGTTGATAATCAAGACGTCGACGAGGTAAGGTGTGATTGTTATATTCTAATTATTTTATTGCCATTTAAATATATTTTTAGTGTTCCTCTTTTTATTAAAAACTTTTCATAGTTATAACACAAATGACTCTGTTTAAAGGTACTAAGAATCTTATTTCTAGTCATTAAGATTTTACATCTTTCTTCTAATTGACCTATGAAGAACATGAGTGGAATATGTTATGGTGAATTTAACTTAGATGATCGGTAGTTAGACTCGGGGATTATATACATGTATCGTGTGCGTGTAAACTACGGAGAAGGTACTTTGTTATAATATATGTATAGATATCCAATTAAAAACAGCTGGAAAGCACAACCATTGTAGACTGAACTTATTCCAATTTTAAAATATGAGAATAGTTATTTTATAACGTTGTATGACTGAGCTGCTGTCTTGTATGAATATTGATGAAACCATTTCAGATATAAATTCTAATAAATTTATTATCTCTCCACATAAATGAGGAGACATATTGTTTTTGCTCGAGTGGTATGTCTATCTTTTTGTCCGTCCGTCTGTCTGTCACAAATAGTAGCCGCTTCATATCTCGTGAACCGCTTGACGGATTTAATTATAACTCGCCACCAATGTTTACACATTGATTACGTGCATAGGTCATGCTAAAACCAGCTCAAGGTCAAGGTCACACTTAGAGGTCAAAGGTCATATGGCTACATTTCGTGTCCGCTCCATATCACGTGAATCGCTTAAGGGTTTTTTAAGATAACTAGCAACAAAAATATTGAGACGATGTGCAGATGCCATCATACAACCAGCTCCACATTTAACGTCTAAAATGGGATATGACTGATATAGAGTATGTTTCTTGTTCGCTCTATATCTCTTCAACCGCTTTAAGGATTTTGAATTTACTACCCACATAAATCATATTGAGACGATGTGCAAAGTGCATGTAGCAACCAGCTCGATTCAAGGTCAAGGTCACACCTAGAGGTCAGGGGTGATTAGACTACATTTCGTGCCGCCCCTTTTCTCTTAAACTTAATTAACAGCATATAAAGGGTTTTGAAAAAAATCGCAATAAATGCACAATATGAAGACGATATGCCAAGCGCATATAACATACAGTTCAGTTCAAGGTCAAGATTGCATTCAGAGGTCATATGATTGTAATATGACCTTATTTCTTGTTCGCTACATATCCCTTGAACCGCTTGAAGGGTTTTGAAATAGCAACCATCAATGTTCACCGTATGAAGACAATGTGCAGGGCGCATGTTACAACTAGCTCGATTCATGATGAAGGTCACGCTTACAGGTCAAAGGTCGTATGACTTTATTATTACATTTTGTGTCCGCTTCACATCTCGTGAACTGTGACAGTCGAATGCGTTTGAGAGGTCCATTAGAACTACAACTACATATTTGTCTTCCGCCAGCCTTGATAAGGTATTTTGACATCCACATGTCTGACAACAACATGTTGATCTGAAAGCTGCAAGAAAATGACGATGTTTTATCAAAATGACTGATACTTGCTCATTTATGGCCTGTTCATATAATCTGGACATTGATTGTATAATACTGACTAGTCTATAGTTCTGATCTATAAAGGGGTCATATTTCTTGGAAATATGAGTAGCTTGTGCTAGCTAAGGATATGATCATTGACTTATGATTTTATAGGTCATGTTTCAGATGGACCTTTTAAAGTATCTTTGCAAGCAATGGTGATCTTGGGGGAATCAGATCTATTCAGTTGTTAGTTTTGGTTTTAACATATCAGTATATGTTCAAATATCTTAATCAGTGACCGTGGTGAAACGAAAATCAGCTGACATTTCTGAAATGTGAGTAGCTTAACCAGTTTGCAATGTTCTGATTTCCAGTGTTCTTGATTGGACGGCTTGTATTGTTTATAAGTCTATGGTACCTAGAGTCCATGCAAGGTTGGGGATTCCTTTTCGGGGGTTCTGTTTTACTGGGCATGCTCGTCAATGACTTGGTTTAAAGATGTTCGTGAGCAATATATTTCATCCATGTCCTCAAAATATGTGCGATATGGAACGGTACATGAGAAAGATGTTCATTAAAATATGTTGTCAAAAGTCTTGTATGACCTCAAAGTGATATCCTTTTTTAATAAAATAATGTTGTTTTTTTATAAATGGTCCCCATTGTTCTCTTATACTAGTTGCTATAAGGTTGTGACAGTCGCCAAGGCCGCCATTAAAGCGGGTAGTTTTACACATAGAATACCTTGCATTGGTGAGGATTACATCACTAAGTGTGGGCATGCAGTTGTTCATAAAACGTGTGTTCAGAGATAATATTTCCAAGGCTTAAGCTATCACAAATATTATGAAGAGTTCTACATGTATCTCTTTTCAGTTAATCATAGTTCAAATCCACTATGCAGGTGATATGTTAAAAGATTTATCAACATTTTGTCTAAGCACTAAGATCAAAAAATAAAAAGGGTGTGTCTGACATCGACGGTTTGCGATACAAGCACAGACTACCAAAAATAAATAGCATACATAGTGTGGTTATCTGTCTGTCCAAAATGGGTGCGTTAACTGAAGAAGTATGCAAGCGAGGTTTATGATACTTTGTCTGTGAGTAGTTAGGGCCTAATAATGAAATAATGCATACCCTTGAAAAGTTGCAATACTATGGCAACACAACCAATAGGGGATTATTGTACTGCTAGAAATATTAAGTGATTCGTTCATTCTAATGTTGATCGGCATGGAAAGTGTGCACATGATTTTTTGAGATTGCACTAGTTCTAACAAAAGTTATGTCCCTTCAATGAGTAAAAGATAGCCTTAAACAAATTGTGTCGCATGTATTTCCAAAAGAACTGCACGTACACTCCTGAAACGTCATAGAAATGGTGGTAACCGTTAGAACCATTTGTATGACATTTCACTTGGTCTCCCAAACTTTATGGAACAATACTCGGTCATCAATGTTCTGATAGTTATTGTGTCGCAGCTACAAATGTATCACACAAACACCCTTAAACTTAATATGGATGTTGTCTAGTATCTGCATTTTGTGTGACATTTAACTGCTTCTAATCTAAATTAAGGCCTTCTACTATGTTAAACTGATCTGAAAAAAGTATAACACTCGTTATTACAAAAGTTATGGCCCTTTACACGTAAAAATGGTCAGAAGAAACTTCAGGCTTACTTGATACACATGAAGGTCTAAAATTATCCATGCGTTATTAACAACGGCATAATAATGGTGCGTTCTATAACGCACAAGCTTATAGCACGACATTTTACCATTTGTGTCCATGTGTTTTTTTTTTTTTTTTTTTTGGGGGGGGGGGGGTATTCATCAGTTCTATGATAGCTCTTGTTTAATCAGAAACATTGCCATATGACTGACATACATATAGACCAGTAACAGGCAGATGGTTATTCACAAATCTGCCTCAGAGCCCTACCAACTGAGCTACACATGACATACGTATAGACTAGAAACAGGCACATGGTCCTTCGCCACACTACACTAGCACAGAGCTCTACCGACTAAGCTCCACATGTCATGTACATATGGACCAATAACAGGCAGATGGTTCTTCCACTATACTACCATTATTCACTACTAGTGAGAGATTTTAGGTGGCAGTCATATTTCTAAGAAACATTTTTTACAGATAGTGTTCATAAAATCAATGTATAATATACACTATTTATGGGCATGCAGGTAATGTTTTCTCTGAAATGTATGTCATACATATGTTTGGCAGAAGAACAATGTCTAACAAGTATGTTGTTCATTAAAGGCCTTACAATGATGAAGTTACGGGTAGCAGTGATCGGGGTGGAGCCGCCGGGCTTTGCGCCCTGAGGCTTCTGTCAGCATGTGGGGAGAGGTTTGAGCCCGTGGGTTTTGAGCAGCTGAACGGGATCGGGGGCACCTGGCGGTACACGGACCATAAAGGCACCATGGCGAATGGAATATCAGTACATTCCAGCATGTACAAAAACCTCAAGTAGGGGAACTATTTGAATTACGAAGTCGTTACTTTATTTATTATATTGGCAATGACTTTAAGTGCAATAAAATGCCTAATATATTACCATAACATGTATTTTATGTGATGAATTGCAGCTGGGTGCCGTTTCAATGAAGATTTTAGTTGGTTTTAGTCGTAAAATGAAATGATCTTAGTGTCATACTTGCGTTATTTGGCTGCATATTCGTGAGAATTGAACTTGAACCAGTATTAGAAATAAACACATGGTTGAGGAAATAAAAATAAACAATAGTTTGCCATTTGTGACGTACGTGTATACACATTCAAGTTAATTGAGGTTACGACTAAAACTTACTGAAATGCCCAATTGTAACCCTGGATATGGCCTTTATGATCTTCAATGACTTCTACCTAATATCAATATCTTAAAGGTACAATTTGCCGTGATCTTATGAACGAACTATGCCCATTTGCAGGACAAACATACCGAAGGAAGTGATGGCGTTTCCAGGGTTCCCGTTTCCACGGAATCTACCTTCCTTTGTCAGACATGAGGATGTTCTTCAGTACCTCGAGGATTATTATCAACATTATGGCCAGTACAAGTACTTAAAAGTAAGGACAAGTAAAGTGACCTTTCCAGTAGACATGGTCTGTGAAAGTGATGTTGAGATTTAAAGGGACGCCTTTTATTGGGTCAGACGTAGAAAAATCAACTCTGTGTACAATGTGAACACAACACTTTTTTCAGTAATAAAACATCAACATTTAAAATTAGTGATCAAGTGTAAATGAGACATCAATTCTCTATGAAGCAAACAATGTTAGTTAGGCTATTGAAATTTTTGTAGTGTTGGTTCAGTTTACAGGTAAATTCAATGGACACTGAATCAAGAAAGCTGTGAATCAAATATTTATATGTACATATAAATCAAGCTTTTTGTTTACTGGTCGAATCTTATAAAAACGTATAGACCAATACAAGTTGTAAACAAAATTGATTAATGTCCGATCTAAATTGTGATAAAAAACGTGTTATGAACTCATTTCCAGTTGAGGACCAAGGTCGATCTGGTGGAGCCTGTTACAGAAGGAGCGAAGACTCAGTGGAGTGTAACCTACAGCTCTGAGAACCATACACAAACTGGGCAGTTTGATGCAGTCATAGTCTGTAACGGGTAAGCGTACCTATATATTAAGTTGTATAATGTGACATTTTTATCAGTAGGAAAAAAAATGTTAACAAAATAAACTTTTTTAAGTGCAGATATGTTTTCTGGTGTTATTCTTTAATAATACCAAAACGTAATGGCATAATCTGGACATTGTTAGAGGGACTGGAGCTGTGTTGGTGTCATGCAACACCATAGACAGACCATTTCTCACCATCATTTAGGATACTCGCATGGAACTTAGTAGACAAATTGTCAATGATAATGCACGCATATTTATCAAAGTTAATTACTTTAGTTTGGCTAAAATAATTGTTGAATTATGCCCTTTAACCGATTAAAAAAAAATCGCCAAGCATTAATTTAAGATGTCCAATCATCACCAAATATGTAAAGTCAGAGTGTGTATGGATATCTTGGACAAGTCCGATAACCAGCTACATTGCCTGAGCCACTCGAGTGTTGTCGCACGTTAACTTTATAAGTTACCTTAAATCTGTACTGTCAGATCAAGAACTTTAGAATTATTTGTCCAAGTATCACCAAATTTAGTGAGAATGTGTATGGGCATAATACCTAACGGAAGAGTTCAATTACTAACATTATAACTTGAGTCACTCGAGAGTTATGGCCCTTTAATTAAGGAAATTACTTTAAATCGGTATTGTCCGATCAACAAGTATTACCAAATTTGATCTTGTCCCATCAATAATTTTAGAATTCTTTGTCCAATCATCACCAGATTGGGTCCGAATGCGTATGGGCATCATTCCGGTTCGATAATCAGCCATGTTGATTCCGACTTTCCAGAGTTGACTCTTGTTTCCTAATGCTCTTTGAATTTGATAACAGTGTACCTCAGTGTTTCTATACCACGTGATAAATTGCGTTATAAGTGCTATGTCCGAAAGCAATAGTTTGCTCTTTTTTTAAAGTCTTCATTTTAAGCAAAATGTTACCTTCCGACGAAGCATATATGACGTAATTTATCACGTGATATATACACACACTGTACCTTCAACAGACGATATATTATCCATATTCGTTCCCAGCCATTATTCAGTTCCGCTGGTTGCGCACATGAAAGGTGAGGAGAGTTTTAAGGGGAAATAACCCACAGTCATGACTACCGGGTACCAGACGTGTACAAGGACAAGGTTGTCGTCTGTCTCGGGGCCGCAGCCTCCGGACAGGATGTCAGCCTTGACATTGCTACTTCAGCAAAAAAGGTGAACACTGTTTATTTGACATCTGAAGGTCAACTTTTTTCAGCTGTCCGACTTACATTAGAAATATTTATAGCATGCTATTTGTTCATCACTCAGTCACAGCAATAGTGTTTGACCTACTGACTTACTGAGAAAGGTCTTTGTTGGGACATTGCAAACTATTTTCTATGAGGTTGTTTATACTATAGTGTACGTACCATATATACCAAATTACTTCGAGGTAGGATTAATTAAGTTTGCATGTTTATTTACCAACGTGTACTTTCCGTAAAAAGGAGTAAGAGGTACAAATAAACGCAATACATGTTCAACGTTCCCTTCTTTTGCAGGTGATTCTTAGCCACAATAAACCTAGTCTCGAAACTGTGTTACCAAGCAACGTGTGTCAGCAGACTGGTATTGCTCGCCTCACAGAGAAACTGCTGTGTTTACAAACGGAAAAGAGGAACCAGTCGATGTCATCATGCTGTGCACTGGCTACAGATACAGTTTCCCATTTCTGTCGCCAAACTGTGCGTTGAATATAGAGGATGAGAGGGTAACTCCCCTGTACAAACACATTATTCACACAAGGTATCCAACCCTGTCATTTATCGGCATCTGTAAGACGATCTGCCCGTTTCCCCAGTTCCAGAACCAGTTAAAGTTTGTTTTGGCGACGCTGGATGGTTCCCTATCTCTACCAAGCGAGGCGGAGATGGAGACGGACACGGAGGAGGACTTCCGGGCCCGCTTGATGGAGGGGCTTCCTGTCCGTCATGCCCACCTCATGGGGCCCCGACAATGGGCCTACAACGACATGCTTGCACACATGGGCGGTTTCGAGCGATCCCGCCAGCTATACAGAATCTGTATGATGAAGTTCACAGGGTCAGAGTGACCGACCTGCCAGGATACAAGCGGAAGCAGTATAGACTGACAGGGGAGGATTCATTTGAAGAAATTGAGCTCACTGAAAGCTAGCCAATACTAGTGATGATCAAAATCAGTGCATCAAACACCATAAGTTCTTTATTGCATCTAATATATATATAATTAGTCACAGGCTTTTGGTATGATTTTTCTGTCATTAAATCATTTCTTCAATAGGTTTTATGTTTGGTATTACGATCGAATATGTATTTTGGCGCTGAAAATGAGCACATGTTGTACTTGTCATTGACGTCAGAAAGACCAGCAAAGTACACTCATTTCATGGATTACGTTACACTAATAGCTGTGATTGTTATCACCATGATTCAGCATCAATAAAATAATCGGTATGTTATACTGGTAGTTCATTTATAAGAACGAACACATGGGATACTATTTAACACCAAATGTATCAAATCTAAGCATTCAGTATGGACCGTCAACAGATACAACTTTATACAGACAAAAGTAGCTCTCAAATTAGTTTAGAAGGTCAATTAATGACTGTCTGATAAATGTTATCGATATGCTTTTATACAATGTTTTTGATTGCTATAAGAGGCTTAGATAATAAAAATACGTATAGAAAATATAATCTGATGATAGTTTACCAAAATAAAAACACCACATTTCATTAGTAAAACAGAATAATGTCATAGTAGAATTAACTAGAAATCAGTAAATGCGTTGATTCTCTTCAGGCGTTATGTTAGCAGATTTTAAATTTCTAAAAATACTTTTCGGTTTAAAGAAATCGGTCTTCGACATCCGATTCGAGCCAATGAGGAAATCGAGCCAAGCGAGTTCCAGCCAACGGGGTTTGACTGTATATCGAAAATAAAAAAGTTGAACACATGTTAAAATAAATTAAGTAAGCATTATGATTATTCAAAGCGTTATGCCAATAAATAGATCATTTTAAAAATGTTTTCTTCTTATGATTTGCTGCTCGTCTTAGAACCTTTTTTTGTAAATCGACAATGATCAGTAAATTCGAGCTTATATTTGAATTTGTTAATCATTTATTTGTTTATACCTTAATCTATCCTGTTGTGAATAAATACACTTTTTTATTTTTTGCCGATAGAATTAGCTTGCATGGTGTATTAGCTCACCTGAACACAGTTGTTCGTACTAGTCTGTTGTAGACGTACCAGTCTTTTATAGACGTGGCATCTTCCGTAATGTTTTGTTTTTAAACACTCTAGCTAACACATTCTTTATCAAATTTGGTCAGAAGGTGTGTATAGATCTATAGACATGGCATCAAGGTCAGATTTGATTTCAATTTAAAGTAAACAATTAGATCACTAGATAAGGCAAACGAAAACACCCGTTCTATATGCTATATTTTCGAAGAACTTCTCATTAAACATTTTCAAAATGTTTACAAAATCGACATAATTTCATTATGAGTTCTGTACGGTTAATCACAAGGGCATAAGCTTAATTGTTAAAAATACAGCGTATGAATACATTACGTCAGTGAACCCTCAGATGCGGCTTGAAAATGCAAACATCGCGGTTATGGCTATGAACTAGGCCACAAGTGCCCTAGTCCAAAAACAACAATCTAGGTCAAGTTCGATTTTGGAGTATGTCTGTTCAAAAAAAGAAACTCATTTGTTAAAACATTCGGAAATAATTGTTGTGATTTGTTCCGAGGACATAATTTATGTTTGTCCGAATGAAACAAAGGTCACGACCAAACAGCAGTTCACAAGTTTAAATATAAGGAAAACCTTGTTAACGCTAAAAAAATGCCGCCTGATCTAACGAATCAACACGGAACTTAGTAAGTCCAAATTTGTACGTTTACCGATTTTTTTTACGATTTTTGTATGGCAAATCCTTCACGTATAAATTGTTTAGTATCAAAAGTGGGTAGTTATTCCGATAGGAATTCCGGGTTAAAGCATATAGCGTCTATAAAATATCATAAAAACAAGAAATAATACCAGATAATGTTATTTTACATTAGTTCCGCACACACAAAATAAATATCCAACGAATAATTATGAGTTTGAAGGGTTTTCTTCATTTCATTCTGTCAAAACCTAACGATATATACATGAAGGGCACCTGCAAGGCTTCAGGGCACAATTTTAAAACAATCGGAACATTTCGGCCATGGCCGAGTTGTTACGATTTATTTACGAGGTCTGTTTCGAAGCTTGTCGGAGCTGGCCGAGTTATTACGATTGGGTCGATTTGTTCCGCTTGGTATAATTGTTCACCAATGCTAACAGTCAACTTTCGTTTTATTGCACGGCCTGTAAACGCCAGCTCCACCACTTTACGGTGGTGCAAAGAAAAAGAGCTGTCGACACTTCCGTGGTGGAGCTGTGCCCTATGTTTACATGAACAAACGTAAGTATGATTTATATTTTATTTGATAATTTCATTTAACGGACATATTTCGAAAATCGGAGAATGTGGTACCGTGTAAGAACACTTCTGCTGTATGCTGGTTACTATTTCGTTTCAAAATTGTGCAAACTGTGGTGCCAGGAGCTTTTCTCCCGAATCGGACTTGTGCATATTTTGAGATCTGATAGCATAGCAAGTACATTTCGGTGCTTACACACCACGTAAGAACATTTTCACGCATGCAAGCATAATTGTTATGTATAATACCTATGCCGGAACACAACAAAACTGATAAGCACTTCTTAAAAAGGAAAAAAATGCACATATTTATGAAAGTGGTGGCGCGTTTGCCCTAGTGGTTGCGCTGTCTAGTAGTGGTAGCGCTATCGAGTATGTTTTGCGCTTGAAGTAATATAAAATGTTAACGCTTTTGGATTGAATACGAGCAAAAGTTGCTATGTGTATCATTCAATATTTATACCTCAACTTCCATTCCCTAAACAAACTGCCTTTAGGCAATTGCGTTTATCAATCGATGAACGCAACATCTTCGGAGATGTTCGGATCACAATTCATCGCATAACAATATACATGCAAACTATTGATCTTGTTATTGTTTGTATTATGTCAGAAGGTCCTTAAAATATAAATCATTTTAAAAAAATATTATATTTTAAATGTATCGTTGACATAAGTGTTACATTTAAAAGTGATTTCAAGTGGTTAATCTTTTCCCGCGTTATTGTGACGTCATTTGAAAAAAATGTTTCTTGTTACACTCGGGTCGTTCTATTTACCGAATGGGTTACTGAAACTTTTTTCTTAAATAAAATATTTTTTTAACAATTATTGATTGAAATAATAAACTTATGGTGTAAATATAAGTAATGAATTGCGTGGTTAATGTCATTATCGGGGATATGAACGCAATTGGGCTGGTCGAAGTACGCGTGGAGTCCTCCACACACTTTGACCAGCCCTATTGCGTTCATACCCCGAAAAGGACTTTAACACCGCAATTCATTCCTTTAAACATTATGCTGATTATGCATACTACTTACGGAAACAAAACTACGCGAACTACCTTAACCGTACAGAAAACTATTTCGATAACAAAGGGCTAGATGCTGTTAATACCATATAACTTTAAGTATATATCATGTGTGTCCGGAACAGATAGAAAAATCCGACCCGAGTGCACGCGCGTAAGCCGGTAACGAGCTTTGCCGAGTTACCGGCCACATAGTGTGACCAAAGGACGGATTATTTGATCCGGACCGAAAAAAAAAATGATTGATATTTTTTCTTGCATATGCTTGTATCTAAAATTATCAATTTGAGGAAGAATTGACGTAGAAAACAGACCTTTGTACATATTACCAAAAAGCGCGTGAAACGTTGTTTACTGACATCATAAAGCGCAGTAATTTTAATGTTCACTATTGATGTCAAATAGTCACTATTTAAATCGCGTTTTTACGATTATTCATTATCTGTTTTAATTAATTGCATACTTATAAATTTGGTTGCGCTTTATTTAAATAAAATAATGTACTTACAATAAACCATACAATAAAAGAAATAAGAAGTAGCGCGTTGTTGCGCGTAACTCATCTTACATGGTGGTGTAAGATGCGTTATCCAGCACCGGTCAAATGACCGGAAACACACGTCCTGTATGCAAGAATACCTCTCTCATAACCAGACACGTATAATAGATACTTATAGTTCTATGGTAAAAATTAACAGCACCTGGCCGTTTGTTTTCGAAATAGTTTTTAGTAGATAGATAGGTAGGTAGGCGGGCAGGGCGGGGCGGGCGGGCGGGCGGGCAGGCAGGGGCGGGCGGGCAGGCAGGCAGGCAGGCAGGTAGGTAGATAGATAGATTTATTCGTGCATATATATGTCATAGTAACAAACCAAATATCTCATAAAGTTATAACACAGACTGATTAATAAAGTATTAGTGATGATATCTATACTAAAGCACAACATCATTAGAATGCTTTGGATATACGTGCGTTAACAAAGATTTAATACAATGTGACAAATATATAACACAGGATAACCCATTAAAGTTATTCAACTTATTTCCAATGGGGTCCTTATGACAAATAAGGTTAAGGTAGTTCGCGTAGTTTTGTTTCCGCAAATAGTATGTATAATCAGCATACTGTTCAATGAATGATAAACATAACAACTTTTGTATTCATTCCAAAAGCGTTAACTTTTTATATTTAAATACTTCAAGCGCAAAAAATACTCGATAGCGCCACGACTATTCGACAGCGCAACCACTAGGGCAACAGCGCCACCACTTTCATAAATATGTGCATTTTTGCTTTTTAAGAAGTGCTTGTCAGTAATGTTGTGATCCGGCATAGGTACTATACATAAAAGTTATGTTTGCATGCGTGAGAACGTTCTTACGTGGTGTGTGAGCACCGAAATGTACTTGCTATGCAATCAGATCTAAAAATATGCACAAGTCCGATTCGGGAGAAAAGCTTCTGGCAACACAGTTTGCGCAATATTGAAACGAAATAATAACCAGCATACAGTAGAAGTGTTCTTACACGGTACCACATTCTCCGATTTTCGAAATATGTCCGTTAAAAGAAATTATCAAATAAAATATAAATCATACCTACGTTTGTTCATGTAAACATAGGGCACAGCTCCACCACGGAAGTGTCGACAGCTCTTTTTCTTTGCACCACCGTTAAGTGGTGGAGCTGGCGTTTAGAGGTCGTGTATTGGAAAGGTAAATAATGTGTTTTAATGCATTAACTGCTTGTTTTGTGCAAAATAGCTTTTCACTTACATGGTAAAATATGAATATAAACCTTTATTATCCATTTCAACTTTAAAACACAACACTTAATACAATTTCAATATTTAAAACAGCCCCGTTTTTTTGCACAAACCCGTTTAGACGTTTGGGATTGGAAGAATCCCGTATAACACGTCTATTATTTTAGACTAGGAACTTGTTCAGATTATTAGTTTAATCTAACAGTAGTTCAACTGTTACGATATTAGCAAAACCTTGGGGTTAGAGTTAAAGTCAAGGTTTGAAGACAGAAAATAATCCATCCCCAAAAGTGCCCGTGTAACAACAATATTTAAAGCATTACACAATCGAGGGAAGAGAAGATGGGTCAGCCGCATGTTAAATGGTAGGCGATCGTGCTCTGTGTGCGTCACCTGGGACGTTAACCCCAAAGAAGGGCTCAGAGCCCGACTTTGTCTATCAACCTATCCGATGGTAATCAGAGCCTTGTTTACACTTCAAAATAAAAGCCGCCTTATCCTACAAACCTTACGGAACATGTTCTAAATATTTGTGTAATCAAATCTAGTACCTGTTCGGGTATGTATCAAAACGTAAGTTACTAGTTCAGATGTTGCAATTACATTGTTAACCAAGATTCAATATAAAAAGATCTTTATTTACTGTCGGGTATATGATACCAAGAAGCATTAGCTTAATGAAGAAGTTTCCCTGTTATGGCCACGTTTTTCCCCAATCCTCACGAAACCTGATCGACTGACATGTTTTCTTTACGCGTGACAGATTAATAGAGAAGAGAGTCGGAAAGTAAGACTCGAGATGAAAATATAAAAAGAAATAGTTCATACTGGTTTAACAATGTTTAAACTTGACTAGAATGTTGCTGTTTTTTCAAGTTGCAGGAAAACAATTAGGTCATGTCGGGTTGGAATTAAAAAAAATGTCTACAGTGTAGGCTAAAGTTTATAACGGAATTCTATCGAACTTAAAATCTAGGTTCAGTACCAATATTGGACATAATCGGATCAAATACTCGGTAACTAGATACGTTGTTTGGAAACCAGAGTTCTCTTCATGCCATTATGTGTTTCAGATTCAGGGACGGTTCTAGGATTTGATGTTAGACGGCATTGGGCGCACATTTTATACATGTAGTTAAAGATATTGTTTTATTGACGAATAATCTTTTTAAAAACCAAAATCATCTGGTTTATTTTTGCATTTATAAATATCAGTACCGTTTACTCTAGTAAAGTTTGTCGATGGAGTTAACATGAAATATAACAATTTGGACGCACTACCAACCTCATGGTAAAGCAGCTTTGAACAAGCAAATTTAGACTAAGAGTAATATTTTATAAAGAAAGTAGAACAAATATAAATAAATATAAAATATTGTATTTACAATTTCAATGAACAGTTATAAATAATACGTCTCTCTACATTTATAACGGACCTAAATTAATGAAAAAATGAGGATTAAAAAGTGGTGTGTAGCCGTGCCACTTCAAACAATTTCACAGTTACCTCCCTTAGTCTCTAATTTGCCCTTAATTTCTTAATGCGGTCAATTTGACAGTTGCCTGTTGATCATTCAGTTACTGAAGGTAAGTAACAGTTTATTTATTGATTTACATGAATAGATACAAAACTTTGACTCTATGAACAATTGTCTTTAATATGATGTCAAACTAATACCTTACCGCTTTCACTCCTCGTTTAGACGTTTGGGATTGGAAGAATCCCGTATAACACGTCTATTATTTTAGACTAGGAACTTGGTCAGATTATTAGTTTAATCTAACAGTAGTTCAACTGTTACGATATTAGCAAAACCTTGGGGTTAGAGTTAAAGTCAAGGTTTGAAGACAGAAAATAATCCATCCCCAAAAGTGCCCGTGTAACAACAATATTTAAAGCATTACACAATCGAGGGAAGAGAAGATGGGTCAGCCGCATGTTAAATGGTAGGCGATCGTGCTCTGTGTGCGTCACCTGGGACGTTAACCCCAAAGAAGGGCTCAGAGCCCGACTTTGTCTATCAACCTATCCGATGGTAATCAGAGCCTTGTTTACACTTCAAAATAAAAACCGCCTTATCCTACAAACCTTACGGAACATGTTCTAAATATTTGTGTAATCAAATCTAGTACCTGTTCGGGTATGTATCAAAACGTAAGTTACTAGTTCAGATGTTGCAATTACATTGTTAACCAAGATTCAATATAAAAAGATCTTTATTTACTGTCGGGTATATGATACCAAGAAGCATTAGCTTAATGAAGAAGTTTCCCTGTTATGGCCACGTTTTTCCCCAATCCTCACGAAACCTGATCGACTGACATGTTTTCTTTACGCGTGACAGATTAATAGAGAGAGAGTCGGAAAGTAAGACTCGAGATGAAAATATAAAAAGAAATAGTTCATACTGGTTTAACAATGTTTAAACTTGACTAGAATGTTGCTGTTTTTTCAAGTTGCAGGAAAACAATTAGGTCATGTCGGGTTGGAATTAAAAAAAAATGTCTACAGTGTAGGCTAAAGTTTATAACGGAATTCTATCGAACTTAAAATCTAGGTTCAGTACCAATATTGGACATAATCGGATCAAATACTCGGTAACTAGATACGTTGTTTGGAAACCAGAGTTCTCTTCATGCCATTATGTGTTTCAGATTCAGGGACGGTTCTAGGATTTGATGTTAGACGGCATTGGGCGCACATTTTATACATGTAGTTAAAGATATTGTTTTATTGACGAATAATCTTTTTAAAAACCAAAATCATCTGGTTTATTTTTGCATTTATAAATATCAGTACCGTTTACTCTAGTAAAGTTTGTCGATGGAGTTAACATGAAATATAACAATTTGGACGCACTACCAACCTCATGGTAAAGCAGCTTTGAACAAGCAAATTTAGACTAAGAGTAATATTTTATAAAGAAAGTAGAACAAATATAAATAAATATAAAATATTGTATTTACAATTTCAATGAACAGTTATAAATAATACGTCTCTCTACATTTATAACGGACCTAAATTAATGAAAAAATGAGGATTAAAAAGTGGTGTGTAGCCGTGCCACTTCAAACAATTTCACAGTTACCTCCCTTAGTCTCTAATTTGCCCTTAATTTCTTAATGCGGTCAATTTGACAGTTGCCTGTTGATCATTCAGTTACTGAAGGTAAGTAACAGTTTATTATTGATTTACATGAATAGATACAAAACTTTGACTCTATGAACAATTGTCTTTAATATGATGTCAAACATTTTAGCACTGTTCTTACGAACTAATCAATAACAACATGATTATTATTCTTTGATACATACACTGTACTACAGAATTCTTCCTTTGGATGTAATCGATGACTATGCTTTTAGAAATGTTACTTCTAAGTATAACGTGTTGTTATGCAACTTCTGTCGAACACATGCGATCATGTCACCGCGTGTTATGACTACAGACTACATGTAATATAGTTAATGTCCTGATTTTTAACACCATCAGTTTGATATTGTGTTTACTAGTGCTACATTGTATATATTTGCAGATTAAGTGAAGAATAAAAGTTAATCAGCGCATAGCTTTACCTAATGAGCTTCAAGTGACATAACTAGTCTCATCACTGGCAAATGGTTCTTCAACACTACACCACAGGGACAGGATGCGTTGTTTTGACACACCCCTTTGTCCCCGCCCCTCCATCCCATTTAAAAAAAAATCCCAGGCTTATTTATTATCATGGGGGAACTGTTACTAATGATAACTTAAAATTTCTTATTTTTTTATTCTATTATCTTTAAGGGTGACGACTTGCCCCTGTATTTTCCCATATTTGCTGAGATGACCATGTATTAGTGGCCATAACTTTGTCAAATCTCAATTAAACTCTACAATTTTGGGCTTTCCTTGTTGAGTTAATACAAATATTCAAGAAAATGGACACTTTTACCGAAAACAAATGCAAACAAAATAAAAAAAAAAACGTTACAAAGAAAATAAAATAAAAATTCATTTTTTTGTAAGTTATCAATTGTAACAGTGCCCCCATCATTATTTATAAGCCTTGGATTATTATTTTATTTAAATGGGGGGAGGTGGAGGGGTGTGGTCAAATGCTTGTGTCAAAACAACGTACCATGACCCTGTGCACTACTCTAGCACAGAGCTCTGCTGACTGTGCTTTACATGACGCTATTATAGACAAGTTACTGGCTAATGGTTCTTTACTACACTTCACTAGCACATAACTTTACCAACTGAGCTTTCCATGACATAATTATAGAGCAGTTACTGGCAAAAAAAGCCATACCGACTGAGCTACACATGACATAACTATAGACTAGTAACAGGCAGATGGTTCTTTACCACACTGCACTAGCACAGAGCTCTACTGACTGAGCTACACATGATATAACTACAAAAATGTATAGAATAGTTACTGGCAAATGGTTCTTTACCAAACTACACTAGCTCAGAGCTCTATCGACTGAGCTTTACATGTAATTATAGACTAGTTATTGGCAGTTGGTTCTTTACTACACTAGCATACTGTGATACACCACTATTGAGGGTATTTTTAGTAACATAAATAAGGATTTAAAGAAAGATACTTTGGATTCAGATATTTTTCATATTAGCAACATATTACATGTAATTTTTGGAGATGATTTCATGCATTTTCCACAAAATATGTACATTTGTAAGAATGACACAATAACATTGTATTATATTACATATTTGTTTTTCCTTGAAGGCCATGCAATGATGAAGCTCCGGGTGGCAGTGATAGGAGGTGGAGCTGCAGGGCTGTGTGCCCTGAGGCATCTGTCTGCATGTGGGGAGAGGTTTGACCCTGTTGGCTTCGAGCAGCTGGATGGGGTTGGGGGCACCTGGCGGTATACGGACCACATTGGCACAATGGAGAATGGTATACCCGTACAGTCCAGCATGTACAGAAACCTCAAGTAGGGAACTATTGGAAAATCAAAGTCATGACTTTATTTATACAATTGGCATATGTTTAAGTATGATTGTAACTATACATTAAATAACTCAGGAAATGACTAACAGGGCATAATGCTCATTATTATCATGTATTTTGTTTGATGAATTACACCTGAATTGTAACCCTGGATATGATATGAAAATCCATCATGACCTTCACTAATCTTTCCTAAAGACACATTGTAAAAACTTATAATGTTCTATTACTGATATGAATGTAATCTGAAACTTGACAGGACAAATTTACCGAAGGAAGTGATGGCGTTTCCAGGGTTCCCGTTCCCACAGAATCTACCCTCATTTGTTAAACATGAGGATGTTCTCCAGTACCTCACTGATTACTACCAACATTACGACCTGCACAAGTACTTAAAAGTAGGTGTTTTTTACTTAAACCTTTCAACATTGCTCTTATTCACTTGTCAGCCCTACCGTTTTCAAAAGCTATGGAAAAAAGGAAATTTAAACATTAGAATAGATTGGTTCTAAAAGTGTCTAAGGATCTTATTTTTTAAATGAACATTACTGCTACTTATTGGTTTTGTATGAAGACTTATAAATATAGTGTTATAGAGTGAAGATTAATAGCTCTTGTATCTCTATGGATCACCTGTGGGTTTCTAATGTATATGTATATTTAAATAAGAAGTCTAAAGAAATTTATAGAAATAAATCATGGGGAGAAAAACTTATGTTTGATTTCTAAATTAATCTTTAAATGAATGACGATTTCTTAAGTTCAATATAATTTCTAGAGTACTCTAATTTCCAGTTAAATACTAGGGTTGACCTGGTGGAGCCAGTCAAGGCAGGAACCAGGACTGAGTGGAGTGTAACCTACAGCTCAGAAAACCAGTCACAGACTGGACAGTTTGATGCCGTCATTGTCTGTAATGGGTAAGAGTAAGACTATCGACCCGTTCCATTAAGTCCTCTATTTGTGCTGAATTCATTGCAGTTATTAATTGAAAAAATACATGTAATGGTACATTGGAACATGATTCCACTGCTTGGCAGTGACATAAACATATGAAAAAACCAATTATTCATGCTATGATGTCAATAAAGTAAGATTTTTGTGATTTTGCACAATAATGATATTAATATAAGGTGATTGTGATGAATGACATCCATGAAATGAAAATGCTTTTAACATCTTGCTCACTTGAACAAATATATATACTTGGCAATCTTACTGTGAGTTATTTCAATCTTTATATATCTCTACGCAGCCATTATGCAGTTCCGCTGGCCGCACCTGGAAGGCGAGAAGAGTTTTCAGGGGGAAATAACCCACAGTCACGACTACCGGGTACCAGACGTGTACAAGGACAAGGTTGTCGTCTGTCTCGGGGCCGCAGCCTCTGGACAGGATGTTAGCCTTGACATTGCCACTGTGGCAAACAAGGTGAATACTTAGTCTGTTTTTGTGATCTTGTTACAAGTTTAAATATATGGCAATGTAAATACTGTGTTTAAAGCTGTAGAAGAACTAGTTTTGTTCGTATTGCAAAGTCATGCATTATTTGCTGTATGAACAGAGTGACTGGTTAATACTTAATAATATACCATTTCAATAATTTTCTTACTGTGTACAGAAATATGATCTTTTATTCGTTGTTGTTGAACACTTAAACATTGATGCATTATACATGTTTATCATAACGTAATTTTTCATGAATTAATACATTACATGCATGAATTTAGTACAACTCTGTACATTTGCAGGTGATCATCAGTCACAATAAACCTAGTCTCAAAACTGTGTTACCAAGCAACGTGTGTCAGCAGACTGGTATTGATCGCCTCACAGAGAAGACTGCTGTATTTACAAACGGAAAAGAGGAACCAGTCGATGTCATCATGCTGTGTACTGGCTACAGATACAGTTTCCCATTTCTGTCTCCAAACTGTGCAGTGAATATAGAGGATGAGAGGGTAACTCCCCTGTACAAGCACATTATTCACACCAGGTATCCAACCCTGTCATTTATCGGCATCTGTAAGACGATCTGCCCATTTCCCCAATTTGAGAACCAGGTTAGATTCGTGTTATCGATGTTGGATGGTTCCATGCCCCTCCCTAACCAAACAGAGATGGAGAGGGACACAGAGAAGGACTTCCAGGCCCGGCTTGCAGAGGGGCTTCCCACCCGCCATGCACACTCCATGGGGCCGCGACAATGGGCCTACAACGACATGCTTGCACACATGGGCGGTTTCGAGGTGATCCCGCCAGCTGTACAGAATCTGTATGATGAAGTTCACAGGGTCAGAGTGACCAATTTGCCAGGATATAAGCGGAAGCAGTATAGACTGACGGGGGAGGATTCATTCCAAGAAAATGAGTGCATTGGAAGCTAGCTAATACCTTGGATTATTTGATTGTTTGATTATTTAAAAGATATATATTCAAAATTTGCAGTTTATGTGATATTCCAGAATATAAATACTGTTAATGTTTTTTTTCTGAAACACCGAATCTTACATTATGAACTTCAGTTTAGTGTGTGCCTTTGAGCTTAGTGTAAGAAGTCGATTTCATTCAAACGTTTGGAACCCTGCATGTCATTGTAATTGTTCTGAATGTCTACTTTGTCTTGAAAATATATATATTGCATTATATAAGTAAGAAGTTTATGGGAAAGACTGTTCATGGTTCATAAAGAGCATTATAATACAAATATAAGCTATTAGTATAATAATTACATTAATTAAGTTATCTATTAATGGATACAGAACTAGCCTTTAAAGTAGCTTAAGAAAAATATTT